>NC_142841.1:19393939-19696969 GCF_061612785.1 Hesperophylax consimilis | reverse complement strand
AATCGTGATATTTTGAAGTAAAAATACAGAAATGATTAATAAAATGCTTTTGACTTTTGAACGTGTTTTAGGAGCGAACGAGGCCATTTAGTGAAAGTGCTAAGAAATTAATCAGTTGAAATAAGTGTAAAGTTTTTTTACATTTCAATTTCAATTTACCAAAATTACCTAAAACCAAAAGCTAGTTATTCTAAAATACCTAGGACACTACATAATACTGTATGACAAAGACTTGTAGTTTATTAGACATAATGTAATTATTAAATTTATTTCTTAATTAAATTCATATGTAACTTTGATGTAATATTAATTATCTTATAATTAAATTATACATAATATGTAAATGAAATCCTCAGCACGGGAGATCCCAGTGAGGATATCATTATATCTATTTGTTACAAAAAAAATATAATAAAACACTATTATTATTATTATATTGGTCAATCTGCGAGGCCATTTGGTGAAAGTGCTAAGACATTAATCAGTTGAAATAAGTGTAAAGTTTTTTCTACATTTCAATTCACCAAAATTACCTAAAACCAAAAGGTAGTTATTGTAAAATACCTAGGACACTACATAATACTGTATGACAAAGACTTGTAGTTTATTAGACATAATGTAATTATTAAATTTATTTCTTAATTAAATTCATATGTAACTTTGATGTAATATTAATTTTCTTATAATTAAATTATACATAATATGTAAATGAAATCCTCAGCACGGGAGATCCCAGTGAGGATATCATTATATCTATTTGTTACAAAAAAATATAATAAAACACTATTATTATTATTATTATTATATTGGTCAATCTGATTATGTTGGCAGCTTTGCCCACACTTATTCTGATGACTGATTATAGACACCGCAAGGCTAACCAAAACAGGCCCCGTATTAAGCGTTCAAAGATGGTTTGAAAGGGAGATATGTAAATACGAATGTTAGAAGGAGCGCGCTAATATAAAAAAATGATAATAATTAAGCGAAAATGGAAAAAATATTTAATAAAACACGACTCGTTTGAAATAAAGCAAAAATCTTTCGACAAATGCTTAAGTTGCATTTAAAGATACACTGTGATTTTTTACTGCCTATAACATATTAAATAACAGAACTAAACGTGTTCTTAATAATTTTTGTAGCTTACTTTGCGATTTTTTTCAATCGAGGGAATTTCATATAATTAACGTTTCGACAAAACAAATGTATTGATATTATCTTCAAAAATAACTTATAAGAGTTAAAGAAAAACTTGTTATAAATCGGTAGAAATTGGGAATGCGGGGCTTAAAAACGCAAAAATTAAAGCGTTTCACAGAATGCATAGCATATCGATAATAATAAATCATTTTTTAGTAATAAAAACAATTTTTGATAAAGTAATACAATTTAATCCATTTTAGATTGAACACACGAACACGAATAAAGCCTTAAAAGCATTATTCGTGTGCATTGTCGCTAGGTATACAAAACTAATTAAATACTATTCTCCCTTTGGATTTGCAGAGGATAAAGTTTAATGGAATTGCACGTATATCCCGTACCATGCAGGTAGCTACCGAATTAATACGGTCAGTTGCATTTATTAACGTTTAATCTATATCGCAGAGAATAATGTAAATGCGGTTTTATTGAACTTAAAGAAATTCAGGAAGGAACGTAGAATGAATGCAGCTGAAAGAAAATACGAAATTTTTAAGAAAAAACTTAAAATACGCTTTTCCCCAAACTAATGATAGGTGTTTAGTCTAGGTAGGTACCTACATATTTTAACTTATAATATGATTAACGAATAGTGTGTTAATTGCATGCTCATCTGGGTGGTTAACTTAAGTGGTTAAATCGTGTTTTTTTTTAATGCATAAAAATTGTTTATATCTTTACGAATAATTTAAACTCTTAACCATTTAAGTATTAAACACTTTATTTAATTATCAATCAAATTATTTCCGAAGTAACAATTAGGAGTGAGCGCGGCAGAGTCTGCTCAAAACTCAGGTAGCGATCGGACGAATATAGCCAACATGAGAGACCAACAGGAGACCAAAGAGGCCAGGACATTGAAAAGAGCTGCTCAAAAGATGTCGGAGGACATCGCGGCAACAACGAAAGACCTCATGTACGGTCCAGGAATCGCAGAAGGTAATTGAAAAAATATTTGTTTTTAAGACGCTGACCAAGTCAGCTGTTTTTTCTTTTGCGTTTTATTCGAAACTACTTTTTACAAACAGGTGAAGAAGATCTCAAGATGGTGTAACTCCTTAAATTATTATTGAAAATGTTGTCTATCTCGTTTTCCGATCTCATAACATATACATATATAGTCGGAGTATTGGCACATTGCTAGTCAATCCAAGGGAGCCTGCTATGCCTCAATACAAAGGACTATTCCATCAAAACCTTGGTTTCAGCAATTCCCTCATTTTTCCAAAAAAGAAATTTCTTCACTCATTCGAATGAGGATCGGACATTGTTCCGTTGGGTCACATCTTTTTAAAATTCACGTCGTTGACTCCACAGATTGTACATTCTGTGGTCTAGAAGTGGGAACTTTAGATCACATATTTTTTGGTTGTCCCTCTCTAAATAAATATCCTCTCTTCTATCAAGCCTTATCTAAAATTGCCTCCCCTCCATTCAACATCTCATCTCTTCTAAGTCTGAACTCGACTCCAATATTCATTATAATTTTGAAATTTGCCTATTTAAATAAAATTAAAGTGATGTTGACAAAGTTATTGTTTAATTTTAGATTATAATGTCACATCACAAAGTAACCGCTTCATATGAAGAAATTAATATTTAAATTCACTTTCATTTCTCAATAATTTTAAATGATGGCCAAGAACACCCTTGAAGGGTGAAAGCCAGAAATAATGAAAATAAAATTTAAAAAAATATATATATGCCTATTTTTCCGAGCGCCAAAATGATGTAACCCCTTAACTTATAATTGAACCTGTTGTATCTCTCGTTGTCCGGTCTAATGACATAATGACATGTATATATTTTAGACAGGTACAATATACATCAATATTGATGTACCTAAAGATCTAGGTTTGCATTACATTATAAAAAACACTGTTTCCAACGTTATGGGCGGTGCTACGAATCAAGTTTATTACGAGGTAGGTTGCATATTAAACAGAAATCTAATGAAGCCTAATGATAATAGAGCCCCGTTGTGTACATCCTACTGTGTACATCAAATACTGATCCTTGTATATGCTATCACGTAACATACAAGGCTATGCGAATTTATCCATACAATTAGATTCCCAGAAGGACTAGCAAAGAAGAGATAATCGGGTCATTTTTTTATATCGGTAGGTACTTCCCGTTAAAAAAATATTTTTAACGATAAAGTTGCCTTTAGAATTATTAAGATTGACAGAATTATACTCATATATTTTTTAAATTACAGAAATGAATTTAAAATGTACCTACTTGATTTCTCATACTGGATGATGTTTAAATACATAAACTTTTTGTATTGGAAACATTTGGGCAAAAAAGCTTCTTATATTATGGTAATTAAAGTTATAAGTCTACAGCAAAATCCAACTCTCATTAAAAAATCACAACATTAATTCGCAAATAAAAAGCTGGATACAAAACATAGAAAATATACTGAAACCGAAACAACTCAACTGTACTAAAAACACTACATAATATATTTATAATTACTTTGCATTATTCATACTATTAAATTTTAATATGCGAATGAAATCCTCAGCATAGGAGATCCCAGTGAAGATATAATTATCTCCATTTGATACGAAAAATGAAGATGATAAAACATGTATTATTTTTGTTTATTTATAACACAATGAAGAACTAAATATAACTAATTGGTCATAATTATTTCATACTTCGATATATATAAGAATGCAAAATTCTTGTTGCCATTTACGCAACATCGGAATTTCAAAAATGTATCAATTCAGATAATTCTGAACCATTCAGTTCATTCTGTCAGTTATGCCATTCAACAGTAATAAACAGGAATACCCATTTTATAAAATTATATATAAATGTGATTAACACTTCCGTACCGATGGGGGTAACATACTTCCCCCAAACGGGAGTTTTGTAACATATATCAAAGTTTTTTTTAAGTCAATAAACAAAATCGATCTTTTTATACAAATAAGAGTTATACGTGACCTGTGGCGGGCGGCGGTAGATTTGATTTTTTTACAAATCTACAGTATTATTCTGCAATTAAAGAAATTTTGCACAGACGACCATCAAAACAAGAGGAAGAATACTTTACGAATTCTAAAAATGGCGTAACGCCTCCCAGTTCAATAAATAAGTGGTTGTGTGGGTTGTTTGTTTATTTAATTTAATTTGTTCCGAGATTGATGAAATTTTGCACGCTTTGTTATTAACCAATTAAGTTATCCTAGGAAAACTATTCCTTCCGTACAATCGATTTGCATTTAAAAAAAAAAAAAAAAAAATATATATATATATATATATATATATATATATATGTATATATGTATATATATCTATCAAATTCCGGGGAAATTACTCTCCCCTCACTGTCCCCCTCCCATATTTTCTGCAACACGTATTTACACACGTTTTTTTATACACGTACAAGGTTATCCACCAAAGGCATTGTCTATATTCCCAAACATGTGCCACGTGGGAGAAATAGGCATATGAGGAAGGAAGTTTTACCATTTAATTGGTCATAAGTATAATTCATTGATAAACTAAACAAAAAAGTGATAATTCGATGGTGTGTGTTAAGTGCAATACTATGTAAACACAAACTACCGATAACCTACCTTCCCCCCCACAAAAAAGTCTCACAAAATACCCCAACCGTTTATCCCAACGGCTCAGGGCAGTTAATGTAAAAAATAAAAGATTTTACATTCTAATATTAGTATGGGATGTTATTATAACAACTTTAGAAAGTACAGTTCACTTTTAAAGTTCTATGCAAGTCTGTTTTATTCTTCCATTATGGGCCAGTTGTTTCACAAAACTTATTAACTTTGAAATTTTATGCATTTTTCAAATTCTGTGATACAATTGGCCCTTAGCTATGTAAACAAAAAAAAATCTATTATATCCGAATCCCACACGTCATAATTCATAATAAGCCCGAGACACTGTTGGTATCGCGTGGGTTGCGCTGCCAGTCACGTTCAATGGGACGTAGCTCCTAAAATCGAGAGAAAAACCTTCTCGACATCCGCCGGAGCGTTTGCCCTTACCGCCTCCACCGACCGCCCCCATCCCCACCCCCCGAGTGACCTTTGGCGACATGGAAAAGAGCACAGAGGGGAGGAGAAGGCGGCGCTGGGGCGCTAAGAGACGCCGTTGCCATGGCGACGTCTGATGACGTAACCACGACGCCCGGAGCGCCGGAGAAACTGTTACGTCCGTACGTGTTATAACGGCGCGGCGAGAATTCCTGTACGGCGATACAATACGATACCAGGAAGCACAACGGATTAACGTGAAGAATCTTTGAGCTCCACTGGTTACTACGAGACCATTGATACGTGAAGAAAATCTACGACGTAATAGCGACATTTTATAACGTAATTATAACATAATTCGATTACTATTTTTAACAACACATCTTCTTCTTTTTGCTGAACGAAAGAATAAGTGACATAATACATTATAAGAATGAGTATAGATTACTTTGTGTGATATATTTATCGCACGAGAGTCTTTTATTTCGAACAGTTTTGGTAATTTTGTGAGATTAAATAGAGCGAGAGGGAAGGTTGGAAGGTTGGAAAGAAACGAACTATTAAACTATGATCACTTAACATAACTAAAGCCATTTCAGGTAACGTTTCGACCGATATTTAAAAAAAAAATATAGTGTGTTTAAAAGCATTTTAGTTGTGACCATAACCAGTTGTACAACATCGAGACGGTACGAATATACCTCTCCAGCCAGAAGCACTCGTTTCCAGTTTTACACTATCGGTAAAAAATATTCAAAGAAGTTCGAAAACTGTTAGTCAAAACCTTCCCGGGCCAAAAAGCCCGAAGGTTATACCGAATATCTATATGGAACAATACAACCTGTTGCATGTGGATCGGTTTGTTCGGGTAACGAAAGGCAACACTGGGAGCTTGGTAAATATAACGATGTAACGGCGTTAAACTGTCCCCGTTATCCGTTATACGCTACTGCTGCGCTTAGTTTAACGACAAGGGTGTTAAATCCACACCGCTCGGGTACACTGCGGGCCGGTATTAACTCGTTTAACGGACTGCTAATTTAACAACCCCTTTACGCAACTGAGCTATAGGATACATGTTTAAGAATAGTGCCTACATTTATGTGGGAAGGTGGTTTATGAACGATTTTAATAAATCGGTGATATTCGCCGTTAATAATTATTATCGAATTAGAAATTTGTATCGTTATTGCTCATCTAATATTGTTTGCTTATCATGTTTTATCTAGTTCAGAGAGTTTTTTCGTGAAGAGGGAAGGGGTGGTTTTAAAATACTGTGAAAATGTGTATACGAACTTCCAACAAACAAGCCTTATGGACCGTTTTTTTCGATATTATCTCTAAAGGTATGTGGTGCTAATACACTGGTGCGAGTTGGAATATTATCCTAATAAGCTCGCGAAGAAAATCTCTCCGGGAATTGAGATACTCGGGAATCGAAAGACTTGGGAACCGAGAGACTCGGGGAGTTTGAGACACGACGAAACAATAACACACAAGCACAATTAATGATTTTAGATAAATTCATTAAATTCGATTGGTTAAAGTCTAATATACCTAGATATCTAGATATACGTTTTATATACAGCCTTATGAAATTTATTGTTCGTGATGGAATCACGATTTTGTGCAGGTGCTAACAATCGGCAAAGTATACTATGTCTATACGGAGACAGAGACATCAATAAGCCATATTATGTGTCCTTAATAAAATACACACATATTTCCTCCTTCAACAAAGCAAGGCCGACCGAACACCGCGCACGATTTGCATATAACTTTGTATAATTTATGGAAATAATACCTATTTATATACGAATGCAGTAAAACTCAATTAAAGTGTTTTATTGGAAATTCTTCAACATTATCTCCTCGTTAATATTATATAATATTCATGTGTTCACACGAAACTGTATTCTTGAATGAGGGTGACAGACTACTAATCTTTTGGAAGTTTGGAGTCTGTCACCCTCATTCAAAAATACTGTTCACACGAAACTGTATTCTTGAATGAGGGTGACAGACTCCAAACTTCCAAAAGGTGAGTAGTCTGTCTCCCTCATTTGAGAACACTGTTCACACGAAACTGTATTCTTGAATGAGGGTGACAGACTCCAAACTTCCAAAAGGTGAGTAGTCTGTCTCCCTCATTTGAGAACACTGTTCAGACGAAACTGTATTCATAATGAGGGTGACAGACCCCAAACTTCCAAAAGGTTAGTAGTCTGTCACCCTCATTTGAGAATACTGTTCAGACGAAACTGTATTCATAATGAGGGTGACAGACCCTAAACTTCCAAAAGGTTAGTAGTCTGTCACCCTCATTCGAGAATGCTGTTCAGACAAAACTGTATTCATAATGAGGGTGACAGACCCCAAACTTCCAAAAAGTTAGTAGTCTGTCACCCTCATTCGAGAATACTGTTCAGACGAAACTGTACTCTTGAATAAGGACGACAGACTCCAAACTTCCAAAGGTTAGTCTGGCAGAAGCTAGCTACTCTTTGCTATTTATATAATTATTATATCATGTTAGTACTGCATTTATAATAATTTAAATTTTATTTTATTGCGTTATTACAACTCGTTTAAAAACACTCTTAGTTAATTATTATTCCGATGTAAAAATCACAAATACCAGTATAATACAACGTTCATAGTTCAGTAATAAAAATGCCGGAGACGCGATTAAAATGGTATATTGTGTGCAAATTAAATAATGACCAGTGCCCTTCTTAACAAGTAATTATTCCACATTATTATGCAACGCTGTTAAATTAATTGACTTAAAACGGCGGCGCGGTTAAGTTGCTTTAATTCCACGCATTTGTATAAGTATGAATATCTAATGAAAATAATTAACTTTTACTGAAGAAGAAGATAATACTAATAAATCTAAAGGAAACATGAAACAGAACAAGACATAAAAATTAAAAAAAAAAGGTAACGATCACAATTTCTTACCGGGACAACGCCCCTAACCACTCGGCATTTAATTCAGTTTGATTTAGATTTATTAGAATTATCTTCTTCTTCAATGAAATATTACATCGATGGGTATAATCTTATAATCTTCAGAAGTAACAGTTTATTCAGATAAAAAAGTTATTACAATTAAAATTGAATAATTAACTCCTTTTAGTGCCGAATAAAAACGAATTAACTGATTGGTAATGAACAATTATTTAAGGCCCCGTAGTAACATTCAAAAAGACGATGAAGATGGTTTGAAAGGGAGATATGTAAAATATAATAATATAGGGAGCGCGATAATATTAAAAAAACGATAATAATTAAACGTAAATAAAGAAAAAACTTAATACAACACGACTCGTTTACAATACAGCAAAAATCTCTCGACAAATTCTTAAGTTGGCAGATACATCGTGAATTATTTCATACCTATGTTATAGCAAAATGTGTTTTAAATAATTTTCTGAGCATATTTTGCGATATTTTTCTATCAAGGGATTATCACATAATTACTGTTTTGGCTTTGCAAATATAGAACTTAAAAACTTTTTTTGTTCAAGCGAAATATGTATGTTATAACTTGTTATAATTTCGGGATGCAAGGGCTTAAGACATCAAGATAAAAGGAAATGGTGCTGTTACAAAATGTATTACCTTCGACTATTAACCGACCATCCAAGGAACGAGACAAATGATTGCATTAATCTAAGCTGAACAAGGAAGAAAAATAATTCTTCAACAATATAAGACAAAACTTATTGATCGAGTGCCGTAGCGTGTCAAGTCAAGCACTCCAGTTATACGATAACCCTGGACAGGAAATGATACATTAAATCTGTTCTTTTAACTAACGATGGATGCATCAAGTGCAAGAAAATTCTTTTTCTTCTAAAAACCTGATAAGGCAGATGCCTCCACTCCCCATGGTCCTGCGCTGGACGTGGATCGATTGTATTTCTCTGCTTCCCATGACTTCCAGTTTGTCAGCGACCACGAGTATCAATCACCTGGTTCGAGTTCTCAGTTTGGAGATTGACATGTCTAAAGAATCTCAGGATACTTTGTAGACAGCTTAGTTTAGCCTAACTCCTATTTCTTGCATAATGGTGAGCTTCTCTAGGTTCGAGTTCTCAGTTTGGAGATTGACATGTCTAAAGAATCTCAGGATACTTTGTAGGCAGCTTAGTTATAATAAACTAACTAACTCCTATCTCTTGCATAATGGTGAGCTTCTCTAGGTTCGAGTTCTCAGTTTGGGGATTGACATGTCTAAAGAATCTCAGGATACTTTGTAGGCAGCTTAGTTTAGCCTAACTCCTACTCTTGCATAATGGTGAGCTTCTCTAGGTTCGAGTTCTCAGTTTGGTGAGCGACGTGGACTTAACATCTGGTTTACGATGCCTAACTCTACCAGAATAGAAAGATTGCTTAGGTAGGGTATTGTACTATAACTAATTTTGTTTCATTCGAATGAATCACAAAATTAAGAATAAAACGTAATTATAATTAGCCATTCGGGCACACGTAAAATGGTAAGTGGGACATATTAACAAGTTGAACGTTAACCTGCCGTATGCGTCATGAGTCATATTGGACCGTAGTCGAATGTGAAATTATTCCAATTGCCTTACATACGGCGCGGCGGACGGAGGACGATGGACAACCGTGGCGTGGCAGCGACTGACACAATCATCATAATGCATATCTTGTCACGTCAAATCAATGAAACTTGTTTAAGCTAAATTAATTTATGGGCCAGATAATAATTTGTCAAAATTAAGACCAGTAACGAAGAAAATGTGAAAACGTATAGTAATATATCGACTTCAACGTATCACCTAGCTACCTCAATTTTCTTTATTCTTTTTATCCGTCTTTTTCTTAGTAAACCATTGAAAAAATGGGAAAATCCCAAGCAAAAAAAAACCCACAAATGTCATGATGCCTGTACTCACTGTTCTAGATTTTTGCTGCTTCGGGTAACAGATTTAACTATGTAAACACAAAGATTCAGTGAGCAATTTGTAAATATTATAAATCATTAGAACGCAACAACCCCTCATTTACATCTACACGCTTGTAAATAACTGACATACCATGAGTTATTTTCAACACATAAAATATAAGGGGACACCTCCAAACCACGTATTTAGTAATTATACCTGCAATCTACATGACGAAAATCATCCGTAATAGTCAACCCGCGTGTAGTGATTGTCGATACTTTTCAATTAAAATCTCGGGTAAAACTGAGTCATAAAGTATAAAGTTGTCGCCTAGAAATAAGTTATTCCCACAGAGATGACACGAGCCCCAAAAAAAGCACGATGTAGGTACGCTTTTCCAAACGATCCAGAGTCGCATTTTGAAGTCGTGTAAATCACATTTATCTCTTTTATCACCACTTCTTGTCAGGATAATAGCGAAAATATGTATGGACTGAAAAATAAAGGCATTTAACAAACTATATTAGTCGGACTTCCAAGAGAAAGGTTAGTAGGTAGGACCTACTTACTACTTTACAAAGACGTAATATAATATTTAGTAATTTATCCTTAATTTAATTGACCTAGTGCCCAAATTAAGTGACATTTTGAAGGGCTTCGTGCCGGCGAAACGTTAATAATTTTAATTGCTGTCGGAAATTGAGCCGCGGTTCACACTGAAAAGCAGTGTGGTGACCTCAGGCGGTAATAGTAATTATTGTTTCACTACATGCGATCTGTGCCTCACCGCGGGGCAGGTACCCAGTACCTACCCGGTGCTGGGGGCTGGGTACTCTGGGCTCTGGGTAGGTACGGGGCGAGGTCGGCCCGCGAGACGGTCGGGTGACTACAGCCTATTAACTTTAACTGGCCCAATGCCCTCGAAGAATCGAATCTGCACGTGCGACTGGCTACTGGGTACACTGGGTAGTGCTCACGAGCCGGCGATTTCATCGATTTTCGAAAGCTCCAAAGCTAAGATTACGGTTACTTAAAAAAAAATGAGAAATAAATACGTTACATTTTACTAGTCTAAATCAAGAACGCATATATTAATCGCAAGAACTTACAGAATCATTCATTCCGGCAAGATTATCAAACCCACTAATTTCAGTTATCTGTGAAGTTATGCGTGATGTGAAATATTCTTGCATTATTAACAAAAATATGCTTTAGACATTTTCAAAATCGGAACTGATGATGGTGTGAATTCAAACAAGCGATAAAGTAGATACATACCTACATATAAACAGAAAATTATTTTATTTTTATTTCTATATATGAAAGGAATTTTTTTAAATTATATTTTTCAGACGATTTTTCAAGCTCAGGTACTGATGGTGTTCATCCGAAAGGTAAATTTCTGACGTCTCGTTAATTTGTCAAGAAAAAAATATAATTATATTTATTATTAAAAAATTGGCAAAATTGTTTTTGAAAGGTAATGTTATCATGAGGCTAATTTTATAAATACTTCCAGATTCACAAATCCCACACTTATAAAATCTCGTGATTTTTCACTGGTCTGCGCTACTTAATTGCTATTTTCAAAGTTTGCTAAAGGTAGTTTAGCTATTATACATTGTGGTTGTATATTACCGTAGTTCAATTTAATCCAAAAAATACTTTATTTTAAGAATTTCAATTTTGGAAGAACCTCTTCTTCATCAGGAAAAAGGTTAATTTTTTAGTGTAGAAGGTCTTTGGATTTCAAAAGTCTAGGAAGTCGTAGAGCTTTATAAATAATTTTAGATTTATAAAATACAACTCGTTGAGTTAAAGAAACAACTCGTTGAGTATTTGGAAAAACATCATATATTATGTGACGAACAATCAGGATTCCGTAATAATAACTCTTGTGAAGCTGCAATAAACATTGTGATTGATACATGGAAGAAAGAAACAGATAATAAAAAAATCACCATTGCAACATTCTTGGATTTTAAAAGAGCATTTGAAACGATAGAAAGGAAAAAACTTTTGGAAAAATTAGAAGATATAGGTCTTTCTGAAGTAGCTCTAAATCTTTTCAAAGAATATCTCCATGAAAGAAAACAGGTAACAAAAGTGGAAAGCTCAGAATCAGAACCGATAGAAAACAACCTCGGTGTTCCACAAGGGTCGGTATTAGGTCCAATTCTATTCATTATTTACATTAATGATATAATTAAAACCATAAAACATTGCAAAATTAGATTATTTGCAGACGATACATTAATCTATATTTCATGTGAAGAGTACATAGATGCAATCAATAAATTAAATGAAGACCTACAAAATATAGCAAAATGGCTGAAATTAAACAAATTAAAACTGAATGTCAACAAAACAAAATATATGGAAATAGGCAACAAAACGCATAACACAGAGTTAAAATTGACAATTAATGACGAAAAAATTGAAAAAGTAAATGAAATTAAGTACCTGGGTGTGATACTAGATTCAAAACTAACTTTCGCAGAAAATTTTGAATATGTGCTAAAGAAGGTATCTAAAAAAGTCAATTTTCTTAAAAGATTAAGAAATAAACTAAATGGAAACACTACAGAGCTGATTTATAAAACTATAGTTGCTCCACATTTAGATTATTGCTCTACTATGTTGTATTTGGCCAACGAAGGAAACTTGAACAAGCTAGATGTTATACAGAATAGAGCTATGAGATGTATACTAGGAAAAGGAAAATACGCAAGCATAGATCAAATGAGAGAACAGCTTAATTGGATTTCTATAAAAAAGAGACTATTATTTAATGTGTTAATTTTTGTACATAAAATCATGAACAACCAAATGCCAAAATATTTTAAGGATGAAATTGTTTTTAATAGAGATGTTCATAATTACGAAACCAGAAATGTAAATAGGATTAGATTGCCACATATGAAAAAAACCAAAAACACAGAACTGCCTAATGTACAAAGGACTAAAAATGTATGATGAAATGCCTGAAAGTCTGAAGAATGAAGGAAGAATGAATGTATTTAAAAAGAAATGTTATATTTATTGTAAAAATATGTAAAATTACAAAATGAAATATGATCTTGTTTATATTAGTTTATATTCAAATGTATAAACTAACTCAATAAATAATAAAAAATAATAAAAAATACATAATTAAATTTCTTTGCTTGTTCTCTTAACTTAACACGATCTTTACACTTAACATAATCACAAATTACAACTCTGTTTTCTTCGTGTTGTTTGACTAAATCTGTTAGCAGGTAAGTACTTATTTATTTATTCATCTTTGGGAAATAAACAGTCGAATTTTATAATTTTTTTACATTTTACCAAAAATACAAACAATTATAGTTTTCCTCCCAAGTGAAGAACAGAATTAACAGAACAGATTCATATAAAACAAAACCCACAACATTATGATATAATATTTTAAATAAATTGGGGCCTCAACACAGGTAAAGCGAGGCCCGTTAAATATGGAAATTTATTTATTGTGCCTAGTAAGTAAAAATATATAATAATATGAAGACAGGAAAAAACAATCATAGCAAAATTGTTTTAACAACACAAAATACATTAAATTAATGCTTGGTGTGCCGACCCAAATTGTATTAACAAGAACACAAAATACATTAAATTAATGCTTGGTGTGCCGACCCAAAATTGTATTAACAACAACACAAAATACATTAAATTAATGCTTGGTGTACCGGCCCAAATTGTATTAACAAGAACACAAAATACATTAAATTAATGCTTGGTGTGCCGACCCAAAATTTTTGTAACCCCCCTGTGTGATTGTAGTTTCATCACAACTTATTTGTTTTTTGAAAATTGATGTTTTTGTCAATCGTATAGTATAGAATCTACCATATGTGGTTTCCCCAAAATAGCTAGTTATATTCAGAGAATAAATTTTTTAACGCATCCTCATCGCTAATGAAAATGCGTTGTAAATCAAAGTCACTTTCGTAAATGTTTTTTGTTTTTATTTTGTCAGGTATATCTGTAAATAGTAGAAATAGTAACTTGTCAGTTACTTAGAATAACTGATGATTATTTTAAGTTGCAATGCGTGTAAAATTACTTACCCTCCATAAAAGACCAATATATTAGTATATTTTAATGATCTTTCAGTTTACTAAAGGACAAGGTTTACGATAGGTATAACTAGATCTCCGCGTGGCTTTTATAGATAAAGTCATAAATAAATTCCAATATTTATATGCTACAGTAAAATTGAAAGACAAGGTGATAATGATTTAGGTTGTTGGAAGTTCTAATGACATTCAATACCTTTTCGTGGAAGAAACTGGTCCGCCTTCCACCTTACGTGTAGGTTTTACCTTTGTACCTGTATTTCCCAGACCCAAGTGACCTTGTAACCCGATAAGTAAGGTTGTTACCGGAAGAAACGCTTAATTTAGAGTGCAAGCAAGTATCAAATAATTGAACATTGATGCAAAGGCCCAAAATATTATTAGAGTCACGACTGATTTCATTTGCCCTTTTGAATGTAATTTTTATTGTTGTTGGTTCTGTGTGCTGTATGTGGACAGTTCTATCGGCCTTGGCTTTTGTAGGGCCGGTTCTCTCATCCTTGGTTTACCTAAAGCGGTATATTAAAAATTAAAACTATGATAATGTGGTTAAGGTAGGTTGTTTCATCGAGAGTTACTTCCGTCTGTCACTCAAAAGTCGGAACACAGATTAAAATGTAATAATAACAACCTAATTTGGCGGCTTAAAAAGAACGGAAGTTAGCATTTTACATAATTGTAATAGCTGTCATTCAATGTATTCTATTTTAGGCATTTTACGAACCGTTACTGGTTAATATGGTTTGATTCAAATAATGTTAATCTATAAATCTATATTTATTATTGAATTTTAAGTAAACCCTGAAACAATGCAAAGTGGTTAAAACGTTTAAAGTGTAAATTTGTATATTATATGTACGTTTCAATTCCACCTGTCATCCGATAATCGCATTTCATGCCAAGCATAATGCAACTAGAATAACTCGATTAAAATGTTTGATTTATCCATTTACTAACTAGAAATACTCAACGAAGATTCTTTTTTAATTGCAACAATATCGTATAGATACTCGCTAGTAGCTAGATTGCGTGCAGTTGGCAATACTTTATCAAAAGTAGTAGATATGTTCAACTGTACGGAATTCAGTTACAAGGAGGCTATAATAACATACCTCATAACCAATAATAATGTTAGCTTTTATTATTCTTTTGCATGTGTTATATTGTATTTACTCAAAAATTTTTACTTGTCCACTAAATTATTATGCCACACGTTTGTAAAAGCCCGTATGGGCGTATCATATAAATAATCCTATTAATTTGAATATAAAAATTGTGGCAATAGTGTCGGCTGCTTTGTCTGGATATTTGTGTTTATATTTTATATCACATGTGTGATGTAATAAAAAACGAGAATAATCTACAGTTCAGAATTCAATATATCGTATCGGTACCACACCGGTACTTATGGGTATACAGTAAAATGGCATGATTTGATTGTAATACTATTGGCAAGTTTTAGTATTTATTCGTGTAATAAACACAAAATCTGTGCGTGATGGCTACACTCTGCTGACCTTGGTGTATAGAGTACCCAGTAGCCAGTAGGTAAATCATACTGTATTATATATAGCAAAAGGTACTAACTGCTTACATCCACTTGGCTTGAAGTATTTGTAGTCACGAGGTTTTTATGTGCGGCGATTGGAGGCAATTGAAAATAAGAGTGAAACCAACTGAAAGGTGTGCATTGTATGCAATATAATAATAATTATAATAAACAAAGGCGATATTATTTATAAGTATAAGATTTTCTGAGAATGTTACTTCTGTGTACGAAGGCTAATTTGGTACCAGTCACTAAGAGTATTATTATGGTCTCAGCTGGTTACCGGATAACTCATCATGACAATTCAACACACCTTTAAAATGATATTAAGTAATGAAAAGTAGGTTAAAGAGGTTACGTAGGTGAAGTTTATATGTTCGCTGTTAATGAATTTTTATCACTTTTTAAAGGTGGGTTCGTTGAATTTTCATTGTGTTGAGTTATCATGGAACCGTCACTGCTACCCAGGGACGAAGATGCGCTCCGAAACTTGTCGAGATATTAAATTTAAAACAGCGAAACAAAGTGTTTTTTTTATTATTTGTATAAAGGTAGCGTATTTTGTAATTATTGTAGAAGTATTTTTACTATTGGTTTCGGAAACAGTGACGGATATAATAATTATTCATTTCAAATTATGTCAACCAATTGCGAAGGACTACAACGTCTACGTGTTTAACATGGGTAAGCTTTCACTATTGGTGGACTTTCTCGCTGCAGCAGCTGGTCCAGTTTCTTCACCACCTAGGATTCTTGCTGCAGAGTCCCTATCTTCTATCTTCGTGTCATTTGTTTTTGTTCTTCATTTTAATTAACTTAACTTCACTTTATTTTTGTAATACCTGCATCAACTGTAAAGAGCCCATGTCTCACAAAAGCGGCGCTATACAAATTGTCCAATATTATTATTATTTTCTATCATTTTTATCAGAGAGTAGAAGTATTCGACCTTATCACGTGACTGTTAAAATTATCAGTTCGAGGACGAATCAATAAAATCAACGTTGGTTGGACCTTTTCGATAGTAAATTAATAATACTATATTAATAAATCGTGTTCGAACCGAAACCTAATAAATCGAAAGAATACTTATAATATATCACTTTCGTGGCCATGGTACAGGCAAACCACTGATAGATCACTTTTAACGTATCTGTTTCTCGGACTCTCTCCCTCCCTCTATCGGATAAATGACGCATTTACTAAAAAGGGTGACCGGATAAATCATCACAATGATAATTCATCACATCTTTAAAAAGTTATATAAAGTCATGGAAAGTGATGAAAAAAAACTTTATTAACTGGGTTAAGTAGGTTAGGTTAGGTTAAAAAAAAAATTTTCATCGTTTCTAAAGACTTTATATCACTTTTTAAAAGTGTGTTGAATTGTCACTGTGTTGAGTTATCATGGAACCATGGGCAAAGCTAGGATTTCCACAGCATGTTCACGGGTCTTATCAATTATATATTTTCTTACTACTAAAAAAAAATAACAATAGAAAATTAAAATTCAGTGCCCACACATAGATAGTAACGCTTTAGGACCACGTATTCCGAATTATAACATATTTCCCTTGGACGCTTTAAGTTTTTAAGCTAAAATGTAAATTATCTCTATACATTTGTTGAGTTGAAAAGTAATTATATGAAATTCCCTGAAAAAAATTGCAAAGTACGCTCAGAAAATTATAAAAACACTTTTGGTTCTGTTATTTAGCATGGTATAAAAATCACAATTTCGTTAAAGGGTACTTTAGATCTTTGTCGAGAAATTTGCTCTATTTTAAAGTCATGCTATAATAAACGAACGGTTAATTTATTTAAATCGTAGGTTTTTTTGCATCAATACTGTAAAGACCCTCAAAATTATCGCCTCAATCACTATTATCAAAATATAGAAAAGATATATGATATTGGAAATAAGATCTTTTGCTTGAAAAAACACATATAAGCCCTCTGACGCTGTCGCAAAATTTATGATATACCTATAATAATAATAATATTTGGATGATTTGTATAGCGCCGTTTTTGTGCAAAATCACCTCAAGGGCGCTGTACAAATATACAGGGTGTATCGGCAGTAACCTGACAAACTTTAACCAGCTATTCCTTAGCACATTTGGAGTAAAAAATGTTATGGGCACTTTGTTGTCCGGTAGCATTTTTTTTTCAATTAAAAACAACAAAAAAATTAAAATTTCCACACTACATCACTGTCATTGGCATTGCGTTTCGTGTTCAACAGCTGTTATAAGCAAGCATGTCAAAAAGCGTCTTCGCTCTTTCGCACACACTAAATAATAATAGTTAAAAATGAGACGAATGGTGCCGTGCCATTTCGTTGTGATTGTAAAAGTGCGCCAATATAGTTACACACGTGCATTATTCAACGGAATTCGAATAAAATATTTGCCAGATAGGTTTTCAAACTTTGACAAAGGATAAAACAGTGGTGACATGTGGTGAAAATATGAATAGTAAATTTTTTATTAAAAAAAACGTTACCGGACAGCAAAGTGCACATAAGATTTTTTACTCCAAATATGTAAAGGAATAGCTGGTTAAAGTTTGTCGGGTACGTGCCGATACACCCTGCATAATACATTTCTACAATGATCTATGTTATTACTAACTATGTATTTAAGTTTAAATTAAAGAAGACAAATATCTCACTAGATTCTAATGAAGAATGTCTAGGAATATTTACAGATATGAAAAAGGCATTCGACAGCATATCACATACAAACTAATAAATATATTAAATTCTAGTGAAATAAATGGAAAAGTGTTAGCAAGGATAATAAATTACCCAAATAAAGGACCCCAAGAAGTTAAATTAATTGATTAAGTTAGTAAATCTGAATATAGTGAATTCTCAAAACCTCAAGGTACAGTATTAGGCCCTTTGTTATTAATCATATACCATATATTTAATGTCTCTGAATATGGTTAAATAATTTCATACGCAGACTACACAGTATTGCTAATAAAAGCTAATACTTCGACGAAATCAACAACATGGCTAACGCAGATATAAACAAACTAAAAAAATTGTTTGATATAAATTTATTAACACTAAATTTTATTAATATTCACACAACCGCTTTATACAGAACAAAAAAATATTAATAATTATGTTTATTTAAACTTTAAACCAACATATTCATCAGAATTTCTGTTTAAAGAATTTACAGCCTTGAAACTAAATACAATATACTTCTATCATGCAATATTATAAATTTCAAAGATAATATTCTAAATAAAAATGCAAATTTTAAAATTAATAGATTACTGAGACAAACGTCAAAACTTTCAACTCCAAAATGTAAAAAAAAAACAATGGGACAATTCAACTATAAAATATCTTGGAGAATTTTTTTAAATTCATTTACAGAAAGTATCCGAAATATAAACAACAAAGATTTTAAAATTCAAATAAAAAAAACCAACTGCAATTATAAACTGAATACTTTGGCATATTATACATAAAAATAACGAACCAATGAAAAATTCCCATACACACAAGCCTAGCTTTATTATATTGGTACATCTTATGTATAAAATTAGGTGAAATTATTACTATATTTTCTGTAAATTATGTAACGTAATTTTTTTTAATAAACATAAAAAAACTCAAATCCAAAGTTAAGTAAGTCGATCTTTAATACATATGAATCGCGCTAGCTTTACGTTACATATAATTCATATTAAATATATTATGTAGGATTGTATAACCAATGCGGTATCTATCGTCGCGTCTCTACAAAATAAATATTTATCATTTTTGATAGGAAGGGCCGGCAGAGTCCCAACTAGACCTGTTGCTAGGGAGAGTGACGTCACCGTGTCACACAGTTCACTACGATACGGTTTCGCGACCTAGTTTCGTCTACACCCAATACATGAACACGTGTTAACACGTGGAACGAAGAACCGCATCGCGTCGCCGTGAAATAATCTAAGGAATTTTGGCGCCGGAAAATGTCACGATTTCGAAATTCAAATTTATATCAAACTTAAGGAGAGTTATGATTCGTGACGTGAAGTATGTACGTTCTTTTAACCTTTTCGAAGTCACGGAACACTTTTGATTGAAATAAAATACACCGAGCACCAATTTCACTGAAGTGCTAAAACTAACAAATAAAATTAAAAATAATTATAATAAAAATTTATTTGACAATGGATTGTTACATATTTTATATATTATTTTCTTTGGTTATATTGATTATATTGCCGAACGGGACACGCTCAGATGTACATTCCGGATTTATCTCAGAATACAGCTGGTTCTTTTCAGAAGTGCCTCTAATATAATAAAATAAAATAGTATCAAAATTCAACTTAAGCAAATAAAATTCAAATTAAATAATATAATCACAAACCCAAGTAGGTATCCCGTCATTGGGCATTTATAAAGTCTATAAATCATGTGCTGTTTACTGTTCAGACAGCAAACATTTTCTGCAGATCTTCTTGAAGATTCAACTATATTCTTCTGCAACGATATCGATATTCGAATAAACAGAGGTATTTCATTCAAAAGTTTTCCAAATGAGGAATAGCTATAACTACCCTCAAAATACAGCAGTTTTATGTCTGGAGAGAACAAGCAAATGGTCTCTTTTTGGCGTGTACTGTTTGTAGTTACGTAAATCAGTCAATGACGGCAGGAACCTACGAATTCATCAAACTGTACATAATATGACACATTTGTTGTAACTTCCATGCAGGCATTTTGAAAAATAATATTTATATACGTTAAGTTTAAATACAATTTAGGTAAGAAGGAGGTTTTGAGGTTTCCCTAGGGTTATTTCTCATGTTTTAGATGATGCTGAAAAATTTATAAACATTATACGCTGAATATAATGAATTATGAAAAAGCCGACGAACTTTGGTATTGCATTGAAATCGGTTTGAAAGAAGTTGGGTTGTCAGTTTAAAAAATATTTTATTTTAACTTATCCTGTATTATACAGATATAGGTACAAAAAAATGTAAAACTTTATAAAATTCAACTTCCTTCAAACCAATTTCAATAAAATACCCGGGCTCGTCGGATTTTGCATATTTCATTGAAATCAGGTTAGAAATTGGTTATATTGTGGATATTCTGACTTTAGTATTATGGTTAATAATATTGATACGCAGAACTTATTCAATTGTGGTGTTGAAAAACCATAGCATCTGCTCCTTCGTAAAATCGCGGAACATTTGTTACAAGTTCGGCGGAACATTAATGTTCCGAGGAACAAAGAACTTTGAACTAAATAATAAATAAACGAATGATGGAGAGTTGAAGGGATGTGGGGATAAATTTCACAATTATCGAACAATCAAAAACATATATTTTTGATAAGCGGAAAAAAAACTAATAATAGCCTGTAATTATGACGTAATTTAAATTTAATTTAATTGTAGTAGTGATTAATGTATTACGCATGTCAGATAATAAAATGAGTGACGGGTATTTTATTTTTAACCGTTTTTCAACCGAATTAAAACATTATTGATATGATTAGAGATTTTTATCATTGTAATTAATGTATGGGTTATTATGCCGTGTGGCGCTTCCTCCTTCTTTACCCGATGATTCGGACAGCAGTTCAGTGTCTATCATCAGTGGGGTGAAAGACCGCAACTCAGAATTGAGACGGCTTTAGCCATGTTTAGTGACTTGAATAGCCAGTTATCCACTTTCCAACCTAACTTTGTTCCATCTCCATCCCTCCTAGTCTCCCCAGCCTCATAACATACCCCAACTAGGGATGCCATACTCCCACTGACAGAAATCATTTTAAAGTACATCTGATCTCTCTCACACTCAACATTTTGTTACAGTAAAAAATAACATGAAAATAGTTGATCATTAATTAATAACACGTAAAGTCCTTCTGTGGAGTGCGTAGACACCGTATTTTTAGACGTAATCCTAGTCCGCCAGAACTACCACTCCATTTTCCAATTAAATCGGTTCCGGAAATTGCGTGGAAGCCTACAAATTGAGGGCGGCCGGGCGGGTAATCAAACTGGCCGCTGACCGTTTGCTTAGCACTAATACTAAATAGCCAAACTCGTCACATAGAGCTTTGGAAACTGGACGAGCAGCATCAAAAACACAATTGTATCATTGAAGAAGATAATAAAGGCTTTTCCAATAAGAGGTGTTATTTTGATATTCAATCGTAAAAGATCAATGGTTTTGTTGCTTGTGTGGCACGTGGCGCCCTCTTGTTGAAAGTAAACGTTGTTCAGATCAATACAATCCAATTCCGGCCATAAAAAATCAATAATCATCTCTCGATAGCGCAATCCATTCACCGTAACTGTTGCTCCAGCCTCATTTTCTAAAAAGTAAGGTCAAATGACTCCGCTGGACTATAAACCGCACCAAACAGTCACACGTTGCGGATAGAGAGATATTTTCAACAATAACTCTTGGGTTTTCAGAGCCCCAGATGCTACAATTTTGCTTGTTGACGAAGCCACCGAGGTGAAAATGGGCCTCATCACTCAAATGAATGACAGCTTCAAAAGTAATATCTACCGAAATAGCGGGCTATTCAAAATAACATTTCTTATTGGAAAACCCTGTACTAATAAACCTTAACGAAATATGAAACAGAACACAGAAAATGCAACCTGGAATCGAACTCAAGATCTCTGTCTTACCGGGGGACAGTGTTACTAGGTCGATATCCTGGGATCGATTCGCATTTGCGACCATTACTTTTTTATTTTCTGTGTTTTGTTCTGTTTTTATTGTTCCATATTTCGTTTAAATTTATTAGTCTCATCTTATTTTTCAATGAATAAATATTACATTGATTGGAATAACCGACAAAAGTTATTACAATGAAATTCAAAATATAATTGGTGATTTATTGATCCCATGAAATATAGTAATTCGCCTAAAAGCGGTAAAGATATTAATTATTCTAACCACAAAACTTCTAAATTAAGCATTTAATAAGAATTAAACACAGTATGCTTTGAGGTTTTTCTGACTCTCCTTTTTTCTTAAAGAAATTAAGCTATATGGAGATAATATTTTAAAGCTTCATAATCAATACCACACGACAAAAAATACACTCAATAGTAGTTGCCTTTACGTATAAATTCTAAATTTTTAAAATTGTGCAAAAAATTAAAATTCACTCACAATTCAAGAGAGTTTTACTGCTTCGGAAAAGTGGATTTCCATGTTATGGTTAAAATAAGTGATTTTTTTATTTGTTGCTGTCCAGTTTTTTTTCGTATATTCGATAACATTTTGATTCACTTACTAAAAAAAAATTATAAACCAGTTCTGTCGAGTAATTATTATTACACTTGACAGTTGTTTCGCCTTCTGAAAGCACTATCAAACTGTGGTGAAGCCACTTACAAACGATATATTTATATTATTCCCATACGTACTTGTGATGGAAAACAAATTTTATTTTTATTACCTATACCATTATTGATTTCACTTATCAATGGTTATTAATTACCCTTTAAAGTTTAAAGTGGGAAACTTGGGGAAAAATAGTATTTTTGATGGTAATTATCGTAATAAAATTTGAGTGAACTTTGTTTTTGTCTGGTTTAGTTAGATACGGATTGCAGGATTTACTGGTGGTGTTTATTTTATCAAGGCCTAATATGAAGGTAATAATTAAAATGAAAATAACTTTGTTTGAATATCACTTTATTGTATATATTCTAACCAACCGGTTTCAGTTCAACCTATGTTTTTATTAACCCTGATGAAGGTTCGGGTTGAACTGAAACTGGTTGGTTAGAAATATATACAGTAAAGTGGTATTCAAACAAAGTTATTTTATTTGAATTATTACAATTATGTATACCCACAAAGTGTTAACTACAAGTGAAAAATTAATGTAAAGGTGTTTGTTGCTTTGAAAAGCAAAAATGTTAAAAATTGCATGCAATAATGTAATTATATAACCGCCGTTTTAGTTTAGAATCAGAACTTAATCTATAGCTTCTATTACACTTAATGCAGGAGGTCAGAGGGGCAATTTGTGGGCAGAACATGCGTCAGCTAACAGATGACATTATGCTAATGCGCTGGTCCATAATGAGTTAACAACCAGAATTTCTATGGTTGCTGGGGTCGTTAAGTAACCCCAGCCAGAGCATCTTCCGCAACTGATGAATAATAATTGTGAAATTGCTCGCATTCAGAATTATTCACAGATTAGATGAGATCTGGTCTCAGTGCAGGATAAGATTAACAATTCCACAAATTAGGAGTTAAGAGATTGAATTAATGAAATTGATTCGACAAACGATGGACATTAAATAACAAAAAATCCTTGTAATTACGAGTGTGACATTATCAGAATTGGAACAGATGCATGTGTTAAGAAAATTATTATATCATAAAAATTATCTCTTTAATTCCAGACAAGCGATAAAGAACTTATTAATATGAATACAAGGTAAACGTATGTTTACAAGACAAGGTTTTATGCAAAGCACAAAAGATAACAAATTATTAAAAGTAATAATAATTATAAAAGGGAAAAAATCAATAATGCAATAATTGTTGAATGAAACACTAGTATTTATTGAATTATTTGGTGGCTAAACCGACGTAGCACAGTGGTTCCGTGCATCTGACCGGCAATCAGAAGGTGCGGGTTCAAGTCCCGTCGGCGGCATTTATTTTTTCTGGGAAAATTTTTAAATTTATATTTGTGGTTCAGGCTAATAATTTGACATTTATTTTTTCTGGGAAGATTTTTTAATTTATATTTATGTTTCAGGCTAATAATTTGACATTTATTTTTTTATGGAGAGATTTTTTAATTTATATTTGTGTTTCAGGCTAATAATTTGACATTTAATTTTTCTGGGAAGATTTTTAAATTTATATTTGTGTTTCAGGCTAATAATTTGAAAAAGAACTTACTTGTTGTATATATTTTCATGTAGAATTTTTTTTTAGTTTTAATTATAGAAAGTAAAGTAAGTTGCATTTCATGACTTTTCACGGTTGGTAAGTGGAATCATAATCTTTAAATGAATATGGATAATGTTATACGCGAATAGTACGCGAGAAGTACTTAAGCGCAATACACGTGTAAGAGATAATGAGAAGAGGCCTTGAATAGATGTTGAATTTCAAGATAGTTGCACACTGTTTATAATAACGAATGCATTCAATATTTATGATAATATTATGTAAGAAATAACCTTCGAGGAATTTAAAAGAAAAATAAACCATAATTATGAAAATCGGGGAAACGGGTCTATAATACAAAGAAAATTGCGAGCACGCCAAAATTTATAATAATCTACCTGGACATAATATATATTACATAACGTTCTATTCTATTCTGTCATTCTGACACTTTAGAAACACGGTGTATTTATAGAAGCTACTTTCTGTGCATAGGCTAATACCGACGCAATAATGTGAATTTCAATATGCTGTTTTCTGTGCGTAGGCTAATACCGACGCAATAGTGTGAATTTCAATATGCTGCTTTCTGTGCATAGGCTAATACCGACGCAATAATGTGAATTACAATATGCTGCTTTCTGTGTGTAGGCTAATACCGATGCAAAAATGTGAATTACAATATGCTGTTTTCTGTGCGTAGGCTAATACCGACGCAAAAATGTGAATTTCAATATGCTGCTTTCTGTGCGTAGGCTAATACCGACGCAATAATGTGAATTTCAATAAGCTGCTTTCTGTGCATAAGCTAATACCGACGCAATAATGTGAATTTCAATATGCTGCTTTCTGTGCATAAGCTAATACCGACGCAATAATGTGAATTTCAATATGCTGCTTTCTGTGTGTAGGCTAATACCGACGTAATAATGTGAATTTCAATATGCTGTTTTCTGTGCATAGGCTAATACCGACGCAATAATGTGAATTACAATATGCTGCTTTCTGTGTGCAGGCTAATACCGACGCAATAAAAAACTAGGGTCTATTTTAATTTTGAGTTTTGCAAATAAACTAATAAACTGCAAACAAAGGAATGCGGTTTTGTATAAATGCCAAAGGATTTTTTCAGAAGTCGTCTCGTTGAAACTCCAACGAACAAAAGTATCAAAATATCGACACTGAAAAAAGGGATCACACAAAAAAGACCAAAGACAGGGTATAGCAAAATTTGAAGCCCGCAATGTAATGAAATGCATGCTTTTGATAAATTCATAGCATCTATTTTAGGAACTTGGTGTGGTTAACCCCACAATATGCAGACGTACGTAGAACTATCTAATACAATCGATCCCTAAATAATAATAGTGTAATTATGTGAAGCGGCTGCCCGCTGTGAGAAGGGTTGGGGTTTGTAGTGGGAAGGGGGGAGAGTTGGGTGTCGACTACAAGAAAAAAAGGATTAAGAGAAATGACAAGAGGTTTCGCCGATTGTATGGAAGTGGCCAACTTTCAAAATGGGTAACCACTTGAACAATCGGCAAATATCATCGATACATGGCAGTTAGCACACAGAATGTCATTTGTGGATTTATACCCAAAAGTAAGTAAACATATTTTACTTAGCAGTACTCACCTTTAACTCTAAAACCTTTTTAAATAAATAATATTTTTTGTACATTTTATACTTTTAGATATTTTATTATTTTATACTTGTTACTTTATACATTTCTTTGAGTTGTTGTACATTTACATTTTATACTTGTTACTTTATACTTTTCTTCGAGTTGTTGAACTTTCACATTTTATACTTGTTACTTTATACTTTTCTTTGAGTTGTTGAACTTTGACATTTTATACTTTTCTTTGAGTTGTTGAACTTTTAAATTTTATACTTTTCTTTGAGTCGTTGTACATTTACATTTTATACTTGTTACTTTATACTTTTCTTCGATTTGTTGTACTATTACATTTTATACTTTTCTTTGAGTTGTTGTACATTTACATTTTATACTTGTTACTTTATACTTTTCTTTGAGTTGTTGTATATTTAAATTTTATACTTGTTACTTTATACTTTTCTTCGAGTTGTTGTACTATTACATTTTATACCTTTCTTTCAGTAGTAGTACTTTTACGTTTTATACTTGTTACTTTTCTTTAGAGTTGTTGTACTTTTAAATTTTATACTTTTACTTTTATTTGAGTTGTTGTACTTTTCCATTCAATACTTGTTACTTTATACCTTTCTTTGAGTTGTTGAACTTTTACATTTTATGCTTGTTACTTAATACTTTAGTTTCAGTTTTTGTACTTTCACTATTCTTACTTTTGTTGATGGCAACGTTATGCCGTATATTTGAAAAATATTTTAAAAAAGGATGTGGTGATAAATTTTGGGACTGTATAATATATAAATACCTATGTGACCATAAGAAGTTGCTAACTTACTATATTAAATGAGACAAGTAAGTAGCACCATCATTTGGTGTAAAAATTATAAATAAATTATTTGTTTTTGCCCAATTATCATTTTACAGATATTTTCAATATCCAATTGTTCATAATAAGTTTTTAAAGGACTGTCTACTGAAGATTAGTATTTTCAACAAGCCAGCGATGTGAACGAAAGTGTCTAAAAGAAAGTAAAAAAAAAATACAAATAGGATATAGTTGGATTTACTATAAGAGGGACTATAACTTGGTATCAGGTACCTGTCATTCAAATACCTATTTATATATATAACATGCAAACAAAATGAAATTATTAACTTTTGGCCTTGGTAACGATTGATATTGGCGCAAACCTGACTACGACTAAGTCCTAATGAAATCTTAGTCAATATAAATATGTACCTATCTGATAAGAACACTTTACACTCTTTGCAGAAACGTGATAACATAATTCCTGATTTCACAACTGCAATCCCCTTCGCAGCATCTACCTGAAAAACTGATAAAATCTCCATTTAAATCTACAGTACCCATTATGCACTTGAGGAGAAATGCAAAAAATGTTGAAATATTCCTGACCGAGACGTATCGGGTTTACGCATTTAACACGACACAGACTGTCTGCAGTCTGCACCTTGCACTTTCTTTGTGATAGCATTAAACCGCAAAGTTGCAGCTGAGTTTCCCATAACCAGATGATTCACAATAGACGTTAAACATTGTGACCATTGAGTCATTACGATATCCTTTAGTGAGAATGCAAAGAATTCAGACAGTTTTGAGTTTTGTGGGAGTGGTTTTTTGTCATCTTTCTAGGTGTTCTCACAAGTATAACCGACTCAAAAAAATGACAAATTAAAAATACTTTTTTCAATATTTAAGGCGATGCACTACGTAGCAATGCAAAATCATGTGGTTTTGGTTTGAAAATTTGGTCGCCTAGAAATATTTCAGATGCTTTAATTAAATACTGCGAGTAGAATACATCTTGGCCTTTGAAATAAACGAGTATTTTTTAGGTAAGTCTTTTTATAAGCCCAGAAAAAAATAATGTATAAGGCCTATAAAAGCTGCTTTAAAGTTCAAAATCTCCTACTTACGAACCCATTTTGGTTATGGTTTTATTGTATAATGTGGCAAATTAAGTTATTTATAAAATGATGGAAAAACATTTAAATATTTGTGCCTGAACATCCACAAAATAAAATAAAAGGCCCTCTTTGGCCATGTTTTTTTCTTGCATAAATCAAAACAGGTGGATGGTGTTAAGCGGGAAATAAAGCCTTATCGCCATCTACGTATGGTGTGTTATTGATAGCGGCTCGATTCAAAATATTACACGACGTAGTGCATCGCCTTAACGCATTTGAATCCTTTTCTGAACCTATCACATGTAACAAAGGGGTTCCGAAATAAATAAAAAACCAAGGCATAGGTACGAAGATATTCGCGTAGATTGGCTTGACTGTTCGTTTTATTTATAACTAGTAGTTATTACTCTGCTTTACTCGAGATTCAACACACTTTTTATAAATGGAAAATATATTACCTCATGTATTATTTTACTATAGTCAATTGGACACTTCGAAGAGAAACATAGCGAAAAATAGCTGCGTTGGTCCATAATTACGACAGAGCTCACTGCTAGAGATGCATTTGAAAGAATTTTATAATTTTAAGGAATTTTGTGATGAAATCGGATAGAACAGGTAATTCAAATAAAAAAGCTTATGTGTGGGCGGCTTCAGCTTCTCTTTCGTAATCGAGGATGCCATCCGAAGACATTGTATTTCCAACGTTCAGATATGAGTCGTAAGGATAGCTTAGATCCCTAATAAACGAATAATGAAAATTATTCAATCTACATTTAGGCAAGAGATTTTAGAATTTCGGTTGTCGATGCATGGGTGCGTAATTTTTAATTGTATTTCTGTGTAGTGCATAAAATTATTCAAGTTCGATGAAGTTTTAATTTTAGAAATTGGAACGTAAATATAAATCATAACAGACAAGCGATAAAGTAGGTTCCAAAATTATATTATTAATTTGAAATGTGTATTGTTCATATGGATTAAATGTTTGACAGATGCTTAGAAGGTTGAAGGTACGTTACTGGGACAACGCACGTGGTTTCAACCAAGTCCAGTGGACATACTTTAAAGGGCCGTTATATGGCCATATCATTCGTACACACATATTCAGCTATTCAATAATAACAATGCAATAATTTAACATTCGAAAGGTAAATTTCCTTTTTTTGAAATTCAATGATTCCGAGGGAAATGTTTTTTCATAAATACGAGTACTTTCAGCTCGTACTTTCAGCTTCACAAATCATGCAATCATAATGCACGAGTCATCGCTGACATGGTCGTGATCACACTTATGGCCGAGCCTTCCACGCAAAAACTCCAAGTATTCGCACCATTTGTCTGGGTGCATATTAGAATAAAAACGGCAGTAAACATTCCAGTAGTATGGAGTACGGATCATAAAGCGTTGGAAATAAATTCGCCATTATGATAAAAGTCATATCGGATTCCGCCATTGATGACCATCGTGAAACAATACTTTATTTACTATAGCGAGGTTGTTCACTTGGCAATAATAATCATCAGACATTCATTCATTCCTTGGAGTTGCTCCTACTCTGGTTACAGGCGAGGACCAACGTAAACAAGTAGTGCTGCGAATAGCGAGCCAATAACGCAGTCATGTCCAACCTTTCAAGAGCAAATAAAAAACATTAGTTATTTTATAAGACCTTTTGCGGGCTTCTAAACTAACTGAATAATTCTAGTCTATTTTTTAAAATATAGACAATCCAAGAAAAATGCCAATAGATATTTTAATTTTATTTTTATAAATTTTAATGCTCTTATTTGAAGCGCTTAGTTTTAGCATAGATTTTGCAATATATGATGACGTCACATCATTGTCAATCGCTTCTGCAATTGTGTCCCGGTCGGTAACGATGACGTCAGCGCTGAGCCGGAGCGTTAAGATTTGTTAGTTATTTAATGACTTTTCAAAACCAAATAATAAAAAAACTTATAATACATCAGTGGAAGAATGTTATTATAAATAAGTTAATTCGGGGAATGTTGTAAGGCTAAAAGAAAAGGAAGGTTAGGGAGATGGGGGAGGAAAGGTTGGGATGAATCTGACTTTTCAGATCTGATCATCAAAAGCGGTCCTAAAGTCGTCATGGAATCATAGAATCCAGTCATATTTCGAGTATCGAAACAAATTGGAGAAATATATTGGCCCCGATAATCTTCAATTGGATCAATAGCGCGACAAAGAAGAGGAAAATCGATAATGTTTGCTTATTTACATTTATTTCGTTAATTAATAACTTTTTTACATAATTACTTGTATAACACTAAGTATTTACACTCTTTATGGCATGTGTGGGATCGCACCAACCTTCCTACATTCCGGAATAAAAAAATATTCTTATTAAACGTTTTCAAAGTTTCGATTCTGAAGTATCTACCACTGGTGGTCATCTTTAACCCTTCAAGCCTCGGAGAGACATTATTAGCCACAAACATCATATTCCATTAGAGGCTCTGAAGAACAGATCTGACTGGGGACGGACGCCCCACATTATAAAAGTATTTGTATCTTTTTTATAAATTTCTATGCGTAGATATGTGAAAAAAACACAGTCGAAATGAGTACAAATCAACGGGATTTTTCGATTGGCAGTTGTTTTTTTTATTGTATTAACAGCAAAAAAAGGGAAGTGACAATTTTCTCACTAATTCCCTACACAAAAGGAATGTGTTTTCTAAATATCGAATTATTTCAATTTTCTAGTTTAATATTAAAATTTTATTTTTTAGAAAAATCATCGATTATTAAAAATAGAAACATTTTGATGCAAATGTTATCTAGTTTCAAAAATAGTATTTGTTTTTACGATAACTTCAAAAATAAGAAATATGTAACACATTTTAGATACTTTGAAAGCATTCCGAAATTTTATGAAATTTCACCTTGTCGTTGAGACTGATGGGTTAAAATGATTGATATTGCGGGCTACCGGGCGCCCGCGAGCTACCGGTTGCCTACCACTGTATTAGCGGCTATTATTATGTCATAACAATTAAGAATGCCAACGCTCTCAGTAGTTTGTTTACGTTTGGAATATCTCACAAGTATAACGAGGAGGTGGAAAGAGCATACGGTCTGGAGGTGTAGCTCTCATAATACAATGCAATCACTTGTATATTGTTATTAGTTAGTATTGCGTATTTTTAATGCGTCGCTCGTATTATAGCCAGTAGCAATGTTGCTGTTATTGATACGAATTACAATGATGGACTGGGGTTCGTTGACATGACATACCACGTCACAAATTCTTAACTTAAGAAATTCAAACCGATTTCGTTGTTTTAATTTGAATTATTAGATTGATTTTTTTATGTGAATACCGCACGGGCTTCTCAACTGCTCTCAACCGCCTGGAGCCAGTGAGACAATGGCACCCCCAAATGGGGTATGATTGGTAAGGGAAAGGATATGGGAAAGAGGAAGTACCTGACTGTTTAGATCTGGTCACCAAACAGGGCTAAAGCCATTTCAAGCAACGTTTCAATACTGAATGGTGATCTTACACTGGCGATACTGAGAGTATCTTCCACTCTGAAACGTGCCGCAAATATACCTAATAATATTTTTCACGTATTTTTGACGTAACAGATATTAATCAAATAATTTCTTGCGCACGCCGGGATTCGAGAGCCTTACCCCTAGGCCGTTAAATTGGACTTATATTTTTTATAATTTTTAATGATTTAAAGTTTCATAAATCACAGTGGATATGTTGTCGCGAGATGAAAATACGTGCACTGAACTAAAAAAAAATTGCTGATTATTTATATATTAATATTTTTGATGATTTTGTATAGATTAATATTTTTGATGATTTTGTATAGATTAATATTTTTTATGATTTTGTATATATTAATATTTTTATAAGAATCGAAAATAATTAAATAACAACAATGTTTCTAAATACATTTGTCTAATAAAAGGTGTGTTTTTTCGTTATCAGTATTTTATGTTCAGTGTTTAGGCGTAAAAACCTTTTAAAATTTGCATTAAAATTTTTAATATTTCTAAAATTATTTGTCGATTTTAATGATAATTTTTAAAGTTTATTTCATCACCTTTTTTAATTTTCAGATTTTTATTACAAAGTACTAATACTCAGACCATCTGACAGAATATGCCAGAGGAATGAGGCGATAAAATGATGTTATAGATTACTTTGAAGTTATATCATACAAAACTGCGCTATAAAAATGATATTTACTAGCAAAGCATACCATGGAAAGAGGAATAGTGCTATTGAATGAAGATTCGAAAACGGTATAATTAATTAATTTCACTTTAAATAAACTTATTTACATATTTGTTAATAATGTTAAAATAAGAAGTCTTGCAGTGTACATGGGTAGTTTATCTGTCCTACAATAAAAAATAAATAATAGTAAAAGTTATTATTATTGCGTAGAATAATACCATCACTGTGACTAGGTTCCTATGTGATCGCTGAAAATAATACCCTTCCTGAAAACTTATATTTCAACACATAGTATGAACAAGGTTCAAGAAGTATTCAAATTGAGACAACGCTAAAAAACTTCAACTTTGAAAAGAGTAATATCTCGCGAAGTTGATAAAAATTCTTATTTGTTCGACGTACCAGAAACACCTTCAAAGTGTGCTTTACTTTATGAATCGCAAATAATAAGTCGCCGAAGTTCGCTGTATCGAACTTATGATTAATTACGAAACTTTGGGGTACACCGCGACTTCCATCGAAAACCTTCCTTCCTGGGAAATAAAATTCATTTTGGTTTTCTGGAAAAATCTGTCATTCTGTTCGAAGGTGAAATGAACTCCCCCTTCCAAGGGATAGTTTTAAACGGAGAAAAAATATTCAATATCGGTACCCCGCGGATAGGAAATGGGACTTGGTAAAAATTCAAATAAATCCCAAGAGTTGGGCATTTTTGGGTGACAAACAAGTCAGATAAATCAATCACAACAGGGCTGCGCGGAATGTATACCGCCTTATAAATATCACTCGGCGTAGAAGATTGAACAAGTGTTTTTATTCTCTCCTCCAATCTGGGGGAGGAATATATGAATTATGGTGGCAGCTCTACTTTGTACCTGCCTCCCTATCTATCTTGTAAAGGCACACCGCTGATAGATACATCTATTGCAACCTCTCTTTCTGTTACATCTGTCTTTTATGAGAAATGGGGAGAGGTTATAGCGGAGCTTTCTGTGGCAGGACGGCCGGCCTCACGTGCGGCCCGGCCGACTATATTGAAGAAGATTTATTTTTTAATAAAATAATAAATCTCCATACATAGAGATGCAGCATCTTGGATGATGGATCTACAAAACTTATGTAAACTGCATTCTAACTGTATTTCCGAAACCGGAGAACTTTGATTTAACTGTGAAGATTTTTGACATATTTGGGCCTGTACGACTAAGGAAATTCCTTCTCTCAATTCGTTATTATTATTACACCACCTTTGTAGAAAATGAGTTATGAACTAGACTTACTAAGAAGAACAATTTCTTATGTGTAAAAGTGTGACGTCTTTTATAACTTATACCATTTCAAAGATATTTACATTTTTAAAGCAACAAATGGGATGGAATGAGACCATCTGTTGGATTGCACTTACCCCAAACATTCTGGAATAAAATAATATCTGGATAAAATTTAATTTTCCAAAACCAATTACACGGTTTATTTAGAAATCATGACTTACGTAGATACAATATCTTGACTTTAAGTTTTAATGCATCAAGAGTATCTTAATCTGCCATACTGCAAATACCTGATTCATTATTCAACAACATTTCTGCATACTATATAATGTCACAATCTTTTATAGGTATTGACGATTGACAGATTGATAGTTGTAATCATCAGATGTAAATTGTTGTTAAATAGATAATAGGTTTTCAATGGCCATAAATCTTCAAGATATACATTTAGTTAACATTTGAATCTATTCATTTTAATGAATCATGGTCTAATTGTTATTTAAAAAAAAAACTATTTAAAAAAATATATTATAAGTGAGTTTAGCTATTAGATTAAATATTTGAGTATTGGATTTTGTAGATTATCCTCTCCAGTGCCGTTGGACGGGTATTCAAATACCCGGGAGAACTTGTACCATTCCCAACACTTATAGAGTTATTGCCTGGAATGATTTTTAGAAACCAATATTCAATTTGTACAATATTGTTTTTCTTTCCGTGCTTTCACATTCTAAAACTTAAGTGAGGACGCACGTTTATTTTATTTATGCCCTCGACGAGAAATGAGAAAACTTTTTCTAAATAGATTAATATTGTTTTTATCAAATTGTTATGATAAAATAAACATAAGATTAAAAATCCTTAGTAGGAATGATAAGTGGGAAGCTTTTAAAAAAATAAGTTTTTAACTAAATGTCGCACAAGAGCCCCAATTGCTCACGGTCGTCTGGTGACTGTGGGGCTATAGCATTCCGAATTAATTGGGCTACTTTGTTAGGCTGAAGATAGTGGGGAGGGGAAGGCGATAAGGAAGAAGGCGGAAAAGTACCTAGATATTGGATATTCAGAACTGATTCAAAAACGGCAAAAGCTATTTTCATCAGGGTGATATACCGAGAGTATCTCTCACTCTGTACCTTGTTTATCAACCTAATAATAAAAGTGGCCGATATTATAAGCAAATTTATTTATATACAAAATACATATAATTTCTTAGCAGTTACCTAGACATTATGTAAATATCTTGTCAAATAAACAAGACACTCAAGAATATTAGGGTTTTGGTATGAGAAACTGCATAAAAAGTTTACTCTCGAGTCGTAGAGGAATAAGTTTTATTATAAAAAATACTGCGAGTGCGAAACTTGTTTTTATTTAACCTTTGGGAGGTTGGCTTTTTTAAAAAAGAAAAATAAATAAATTGAATGGCGTGGTTATAAATTAGAATTGACACTATACTGCACTGAGCGAGAGCTCGTACGGAGCTCATCGAAGTTCGTCCTCTTCCTTCTCATGAGTCTTGTTTTAAAACGAAAAGGACAGAAGATACTAGAGTGATGACATCACGTACGATCTCTCGCTGGGACTAGTACTTTCTTATTTTATAAAGAGATGCAAATTTATATAAATAAAAGTCATGAACAGTCAAGGAGACTAACTTTATTATCATAGGGGTCCATAGGGGGTTAATATATGCATATTTGGCGGATTTAGTGTTACGTTGTACATCGTACCCAAGTTGTGATTAAAAACAAATAAATACATTTTTTAAATGTTCGTTTGAGATGAGCTCTATAGCAGAAACGTTACGCGATTGACCCTCTAGAACTCTAGATGCCACGGGTTCAAAAACCAAGTAAGTACGTGAAAAATTGCGGTAGTGGAGACACCATTCAGAACCTAAAATAACTTATTGAAATAGTATTGGCTATGTTACGCAATCATACAAAATAGTCTGGTAGGTACCTAATGGTTTCACAGCAACAAAAAAATACTATACTATATATTTAAATACGAGTAGTATAAAACAAAGTAGCTATTCGCGTCTGTCTGTTTGTGCGCTTGGTTCTTCTAAACTACCTACGGATTTTGATAGGGTTTTCACTATCATTTAGAGAATTTCTTTCGGAAGGTTTATGTATATAAAACATGCATATTATAGTTTATGATATAATGCTATTTTTCTTTCAGTTTTTGACGACACTCCGTCAGTGAGAAACACAGTCTGCATGAAAAACCTTGTGGGTATTTAGGTAACGTTGTTCAAAATAATTGTTGTTTTATTATAAAGTATTCGATGATCTGTTCAGTGTGGATAATGTCATGTCATGAATAATACGAAACTCATCTAAATCAGCGGCCGGTTAATGCGGGTTTATTGCGAAATCCATTCATTTCCAACATATTTCCCAAGGGCTTCTCCTTTCGCCGCTCCGACATTCTACGCTACTGATAACGCACCACCGACACCGCTTATAATGTACTACGTAAATAGCCATGCGGCCAATGTAGAGATACAGAATAGAGCCTTCACCGAGTGACAGTGTAGCGGTATTCACTTTTATCAACCTTGTTGAATTAGCTAGCCTTCAAGTTTTATAATTATTTTAGTGTAATGAAATCTTGCATAAGGAGATGGGATGATTTTTTTTTTCAAAATTTAATTTTTATGTTTGAAAATTTCAGGATTCTTTCAGTATGGGAAAAATCTTCATAAAGAAAATTGAAACTTTTTTTAATAATAAAATCTGTTGCTCACGGACCGCCACTGGAATACACCTATATATTTAGGGTGCCACGGAACCACTTGTTTCATTCAGTTAGGTCACTTATGTGGCCTTCATACAAAATAATGCAGTATATCGACTGTTCAAAGGAAATCAAATGAATCAATTATTACCTTCGTATAGAATGTAATATAATCTTACTTGAAAATGATTAATAAATCAGTATATCCATTGAATTATCTGAACAGTAGCGCAAGTGAGCTAGTCATTTATTTTAATTTTGCATCATTGTGCATGAACAATTGTTGCGTAGTTTATTCCGGAGTATGGAAATTACGCTGCAAAATTAGGATCTATTCTTGAACGTAGTGTTTGTTTTACCTGAAGTAAATAATATATTGTTTGGGCATCTGGGTCAACCGTTGATGTGTATCAACTTTTCAAGAAACAATTTCTGAGAAAAGAAATTTCATAATAGGTAAACAGGAATGTTCGAGAATAAAACGAAATTCATGCATTAAATGTCTTTATTTATCTAAAGATGATGCCAGGATGTTAGGAGAGGTTATGGTAAATACAATGTGGAAAAAAACCACATCTTCAGCCCTGAAGTGAGGTAGTAAATATATTTTTAATTGAGCATTTGCATCGTCGTTTGGGAATGACCTCTAATATTAAACAAAGGTATTTTTAGACGTCTCAAAACATAAAGCATGATATATACTCGTAAAGTGGCGTTATTTGAGGTGCAATTTTCAGTGAGGAGTCAAATAATTGAATGTTTATAAATAAGAAATTTTTATTCAAGGACAATGTTGTTTTGATGTGCGAAGTGCGTAACAATTTTTTATAGTAATAGTATACTGAATAAAGGATGAAACATTGAAGGACTGGATTTAGAGTTTTACTTTATTATCAACGAGCCTTTACTATCAAGATTGTAACATAGTTTTCCTTCAAACATATTATCGACGAGCCTTTACTACCCGGCGTCAATCAAGATTGTAACATAGTTTTCCTTCAAACATATTATCGACGAGCCTTTACTACCCGGTTTCAATCAAGATTGTAACATAGTTTTCCTTCAAACATATTATCGACGAGCCTTTACTACCCGGCGTCAATCAAGATTGTAACATAGTTTTCCTTCAAACATATTATCGACGAGCCTTTACTACCTGGCGTCAATCAAGATTGTAACATAGTTTTCGTTCAAACATATAAGGTTATTGAAACGGCATAACAGAATTTTCAAAGCCCCATAGCTTACGAAGGAAATGTAGTAGATCACTGAAAATATTAGCGTAGGCTTAGAAATTTTACACGGAAAATATTGTGAAAGTGACGCAAGAGCTCACCGTTCGAGAAAAGTCTCAATATTCATGAATATTTCAGGTAACGCATTCCTAAAAGGAAGAGATTTAGGAAAAGGATGAAAAATAGTATGTATTAAAACGTACTACTGGTTACATTCTGGCGAATGCGAAAAAAGTTTTGTTTGTAGTTTTGATCTTCGTACAAAGTTCACACTGAGGCAATTGGAAAAAAACTTGAAATAAAAAAATACAGAAGGAAACATGTGATATTTTTATTTTTTTATAAAGAAACTTACCTGTTATATATTTTACAAGAAAATAAATTATTTATTTGTATCTACATGACTTATGTTTGCAGGAAATTAAAAAAAAGTAACTTATTTTGGAAGAAGGAAAGAACGGTTCCTGTAGAAACAATTTTTTTCAGTTTTCGTCATAGAAAGTAAATGTGATATTTTTAGAATATATATTTATTATATTACGAGTAACTTTTTCAAATACAAATACAATTGTACTTTTCCATTGCTAACGCGTAATTGAATCTTTTCAAACTTTTATCTAAGAGTACGGTACGCAGTCACATGTTTTTACTTTAGTGACCACATAAAAAATTCTTCTTTTTAAATTTCCATTAAATATTTCTAATGAAGTACCTAAAAGAAAGCGCATAACTCGGGTATTCCCCGACACAAAATAAGTTTGCTACTAACGACAGATAAAACCTGTTCCTTGATCGCAAAACAACCACAGTTATTATCACAATGAAGTCACGCTATGTAGCTCCGAGGCGTCAGCAAACGAAGGTGTTAAAACTATAAAATATGTTATTAAGAATAACTAATTACGGAGCAATTTTCAAACTGTCAAGCTATGCATTTATTCTAAGGACCTTCTCACAGAGAATTACTTGTGTTGATAAGGGATGAAGTCCCCCGTTCCTCCCCCTGCTTGCCGAGCGATCTTTCCACACGAAGAAAAATCACTGATAAAAATATGTTAATTTATTAAGAATCTCTTCAAATTATTCGCAATCCGGTTAAAAGCGGAATTGCACGCCCTTAACGAATTAATTAATAAGCTTACTAATACACTTTTAGTAAAATAGTATCACGATGTCAAGGCAAATGCAGGTGCGTGAACACGTGTTCCGATATGTTAGGAATTCACCAAATGTTTATCGGGAAACGGCCTGCAAACTCGTTTTTAAAGGGATTACAAATAATTTGAAGAGATTTTTAATAAATTATCAATACTCATGTTTCCGTGCACCGCCTCGTAAAATCTCAACATTTTATTTTATTTTAATTTAATTTATTGTCTGACAGATTAATCATCCATTTACATCATAAAATTTCTAATTTTAACATGTTTAATTTATGGTAAGATAAAGATGGGTGTACAAAAAAGTTACAGGGTTTTTTGAGAGAAATTTCATTCTAGAGCACAATTCCTCTTACCATGCTATGCTGTGTTAGAACATTAGTTCTGCCGTGTGGTATCTTGAAAATATCGTGGTTGACGACAACGGCCAAAGATTTATTAGATTTATGAGTCTTACCTGAGGTTTTTGCTAGTATTGTTTCATTTGGGTTGATGGTCAAGCTTACCTAGAACAAAAAAATAGTGTCGTTAGTTTTTTGATCAAACATATTAAAATTATAGTTTTGGGTGGAGTAAAAAAAAAAGTGTCGTTAGTTTTTTGATCAAATATATAAAAATTTTAGTTTTGGGTGGAGTAAAAAAATCGATTTTAAATAGGGCATTATTTGAACAAGGGAGATTAAAAAAAAGCGTAACTATGTCATCCCCAAATGGGGTATGTTGCGAGGCTCAAGGTAGTGGTGATAAGAAGTAGATGGGTGAGAGGAAGGTTGGAAAGTACCTGGTTATTCAGATCTAGTCACTAACACGTGTAAAGTCATTTCAAGCGACGTTTGATGAAAATAAATGATATCATTGATGACACAATGTCTTATAGGTAGGAATAATTAGTTACATGCGACGGAGAATAAACCAGTTAGCAGACACCAGGAAACGATACGCAATGGATTCACAATATTAATTATTGCATACATTTATTTATCGCTAAGAGTTATCAGCAGGTACCTAGTTGTATTATTAATTGAGCACTTAATAAAACACATCAGAGTGGTAAGCTTTTTGACGCTGGGCGGGTTTTTTTTAATGTTTCTTGGTTATACCCTTCAAGGGTGTTCTAGGCGATCATTTAAAATTTTTGAGAGTGGGAAGGTGATTTATATATCAATTGTGTTTAAATTAGCAAATTTCAAAATTATATGGAAGATTGGAGTCGAGTTCAGACTTAGAAGAGATGAGATGTTGAATGGAGGGGAGGATATTTTAGATAAAGCTTGATAGAAGAGAGGTTATTTGTTGAGAGAGCGACTACCAAAAAATATATGGTCTAATGTTCTAACTTCTAGACCACAGAATGGACGATCTAAGAAGCCAAGCACGTGAATTTTATGAAAGTGAAAAGGAACCCAACAATTTCCAATCCTCATACGAATAACTGAGTATATTTTCTAAGTTTAGTTTTTTGGAAAAAAGGGGAAATTGTTGTAACCACTGTTTCGATGGGATAGTCTTTTGTATTGAGGCATAGCAGGTTCCCTTCGATTAACTATCAAGGTGCCAGTACTGTTTACAAACATTACGGGATCTATCGTTAATGATTGAAAAAAAATGTCACAGAGGGGAATGTAGTTTATGAGGGTAACAATGTTTTGTGAAGGAATAGTGACTAGTGAATCATTGACTAGAAGAAGCAGGATTTCTTAAAAGACATGAAATAAAAAAGGTACTAATTGTGGCCAAACTAGAATATACTTATAGAGCTACAACTAGAGGCGCTACTGTGTACTAATAGAACGCGATAAGCGCATACATATACCAGATTCGGTAGTTTTAGTTAGAGCGTTGGGAGAGTTGGAGGTCAATTGAAGGTAAAAAAGCGGAACCTATTTTTTCGCTTCATGTCTCATCTAAACATAATACATCAATGAATAGACTAGACTCAAACAGAAAGGAAAAAAAAATATTGGTCCATGCTTACGAATTACCAGTCATAATATTGATCAATAATAATATTGATAATAATATGTAGGTATATTGCAATTTATTTGAATACGCAATAAAAATAACAGAGACATGTAGTCTCCAGAGGCAAATCTGTGTATATTAAAATAAACACGGTAAAATTCATTTAAAAGTAATATTGGTTTAACGATCTACACACTACACACTAAACACAGCTTTTACAGCCTCTATGAAATTTATAACACTCATGGGTGTATATTGTTAGAAATCTGGGTAAAAGAGAATTTATATATATTGCTTTATACAATAATTTCAATGGCGTACTGCAACTTTTCGTTATTTTTCGGGGCTCACCTGGGTGGCTTTGCCGCCCAACTGAATAACTGATGCTGCGTCTTTCGAATTTTGAAATTCCCGCCGTCTTCTGCGCAGGCGCACAGCCCACGCCGCTAGCACTTGCCAGTCGAATGCACGAGAGACCGCAACACGTTTTATGTTGTCGGAGCTCTGCCGCCAATAGTAAATATTATTTCTTAAACCGGTTACCAACAAACTACAATACATATATTATAATCGCTCCGCAGACGCGCAATGTTCATTCGCTCTTTATTAGCTACATCTCTGAGTTTCGGGCAAAGTGGCAAATACAGTGAATAGGTACGCAATCATCGAATTGGTATTTCGTAAAAAATATATATCGTGATTGAACTTGATTTGAATAGTCAGGAACATGATTTTAATAGTCTGGATCTTTGTCTGAATAGTCATGAACTTGATATGAATAGTCAGGATCTTTGTCTGAATAGTCATGAACTTGATTTGAATAGTCAGGAACATGATTTTAATAGTCAGGATCTTTGTCTGAATAGTCATGAACTTGATATGAATAGTCAGGATCTTTGTCTAAATAGTCATAAACTTGATTTGAATAGTCAGGAACATGATTTTAATAGTCAGGATCTTTGTCTGAATAGTCATGAACTTGATATGCATAGTCAGGATCTTTGTCTGAATAGTCATGAACTTGATTTGAATAGTCAGGAACATGATTTTAATAGTCAGGATCTTTGTCTGAATAGTCATGAACTTGATTTGAATAGTCAAGAACATGATTTTGAAGTCAGGATCTTTGTCTGAATAGTCATGAACTTGATTTGAATAGTAAGGAACATGATTTTAATAGTCAGGATCTTTGTCTGAATAGTCATGAACTTGATTTGATTGGTCAGGAAAATGATTTTAATAGTCAGGAACATGATTTTAATAGTCATGATCTTTGTCTGAATAGTCATGAACTTGATTTGAATAGTCAGGATCTTTGTCTGAATAGTCAGGAACTTAATTACCGGGTTACGAACAACCTGACAGTATTTAAAAATCTCCTACACCACCACAGAAAGCGGAAAATGTTGCTTGTGTTGTGATAGAGGACTTAGCCAGCCGAGGAATTAAAAAAAAAACTACGCCTGGGTGGGACCAAAACGCGATGAAAACTCAGCCACTGAGCGGTATTAATCTGAATAGTTGGGATCTTGATCTGAATAGTCGGGATACCTATCTGAATAGTCAGGGAATTAATTTGAATAGTCAGGAACTCTAGTTCCGACAACGCTTTTTTTCCAGCCGCCTTCCCCTCGCATGTCCCACCCACCGGCTTCATCGAGTCCTTAAGTATCTGGCGTAGTAGCGTATAAAATACATCATAATATATTATAATCCACTAAGGTAAATTGGCACTCAGCATTAGCGTTTGCATTTCGTGGGATCGGGCCTTGATTGATTTATCTGGTAGTCTGTATTTAGGTACCTATTACCTACTATTATTCACGTCGCAACAACCTTGCCCGGCACGTGCCACCCTGACACGCCACTCGTGTCCAATGGAAACAAAACATTCAACAGATTTTTTTTCTCTGATAATATTATTGGTGTAAATAGTCTACAATATCTGTAAATAATGAAGTAAAATAATATACAGTATTTGCATTAGCGCCGTGTGAGAGTGTCAGTAGTACTGCCTCTATAATAGACGGAAATTTAATATTTCAACCCAAGAACAAAAATAGATTATTAAATGTATTTGAATTTCACTTTTGTTCTCGGAAATGAATGAATGCAAATCTTTGAAGTGGAAATTAACCCAATTCCCGACATCCGATCGATCTGAAACTCAGCAAATAGACTCGTTCATGATGCCATTTATATACACACGCAATTCTCTGAAATTGGGTGACATTACAGCAGTTAAAATAAGAAATAAATGTCAGTCCCACCTATTGGCGAAACCAATACATTTTTTGCTTGTTGTTTTAAACAATGGTAAAGGTATTAGAATAAAAATTAATTGTTCTTTACGGGTTGATTTTTGATCACTAACACTTGAGACAATATTTTCCTCTTAATTTGATGTAGAAAAAAAGGGACATTTTCGCGTCCGGCCGCTTTCCTTCGGGACATGGTCCCGAAAAACTCGACGTGTGGTAACATTAGGCACACCTCACATTTAACATCTAGAATCAAGATTTGATTCCTTCACTTATCAATTTTGGTTTGTTACATACAAAAAATAAATATTTGTCTAAACACGAGTATATTAATACAAATGTAATAATATTAAAGAAAATCCAGCCGCTAATGTTTTCCCATAAGCCAAAGGGACTTGCTTAGGCGGCTGTCAAATAAAATTTAGAAAATTATAACCTTAAAACATTCCAAGCCATTAGGGTATCAATGTTAGAACAGAGTTGAAGCTAAATTAACATGTATTTAACCACACATTGAAACAACCGGGCCATAATATTATGAATCCAATTCGTTTAGCCAAAATCTCACTCAGTCGGTTTGGTGCGAGTACTGCGAGTGCGAAGTGGATTATTTTAACTATACAACGAGCGGCGCGACGCTCGACGGGACGACCTTGTAGTGACGTCACTCGGCCCGTATATATGTTGTGTAGTATGTTTAGTTTGATTGTGTGCTGTGTGTTGTACCGCGCGTCAAGTGTGTTGCGTTCTGAGGGCACGTCCGCCCGCGATGACAGTACAATGTTGTGGCCGACTATCTTCTATTCAGGGCTGCAGAAGATTAATTTGTAAATTGTGGCTTCCAAAAAAAAAAAAAATTATGTCTCACTAATTTTTAAAAGAATTTGTCTCGCTAGAAATAACAATCCGTTTTCGAAATTTGGTTTCTGTTAAAAAATCATATAGAGTCTTGCCTTATTTTCTTTATAAAAATAGTTCAAAGTTCCATAGATAATGATAAAATTCTTTGAAAGCTGCAAATAGTTGGGTGGACTTCCAGACAGAACGTTGTGAAAAATACATGTCGCCAGAGCTCACTGTTCGAGCAGGTATTCTGTTATATGTAGTTAAGAATGCCATATTGTATTCGTAAGAAACTCAAGAAAACTCGAAACAACAATGAAATATTATAGCTACACTGAAATGGTACGTAAAAAAAGATGTAGCCTCTCAAAGGTTACATCTTTTTTGTTACATGTTACATAACCAATTACATAACATCAAAATTGTAGACTTCGTATGTCACAAAATGCTGACAAGTTTTATTATAGAAAATATAAAAAAGGTTGTAGGTTGAGCAGCTAATTCAAAAACCTGTTTTTTCTCCTGAAAATTTATAAAATTGCTATATTTTACAAATGCCGACCCCTGACTCACGAAAACCACCGAAGAAATATCTTCCAGAACCGCGCGCTCGATGACATAACGAAGCCTGTATTAGTGTATTGTACATACATATAATACTGCAGCGTATAATATGGAGTAAGCACTGAAATTTCGCATCATTTATTCTTATTTCTACATTTTTTTCAACGCGTAGCGAGGTCTAGCGGCGCGCGAAGTCCCACAGAGGCAAAGGTACGAAAGCGATTACAATTCGGAGGCCGTGATACGGGTTACCAACCTCTAGAAATCAATGTTCCATAACCTAACATTATCACTACAATATTTGACAATTTGGCAACATTTTTAAACGGTGTAATTTTTTTGTATGTACTTTGACTAGGGTGATCTACAAATCAGGATAATAATATAAAGATTTTACTTATAAACGTGTTTAAAATTTTACACAACTTATAAACAATCATTTGCCATGTTTGGTAAATAGTTGATAAACAACCATTTACCAAACATTAATGGTTGTTTATCAGTTGTATAAAATTTAAAATACGTTTATTAGTAAGTCCAATAGTTTATAATATATTCTAAGGCAGTGTTTCCCAAACCACGGGGCCACGAAATAAAAATGTCGGTTCGCCTAAATTTCATTACGACACCTCAAAAAACGAGTTAGCAACGTTGAATTTTGAGACGAACGAAAGGATGACCAACTCTCTGGCTTTGACTACGAATTTCCGGTTTCAGATATCGTTTCTCCGTTATTTGGTTTTCGTGACAGAATCTTTAGGTAGGCGGTTCTCCGGGTACCCAAAATAGACTGCCAAAACTCAGAAAATCTCTTCAACTACCGAAAGTCGCCATGAAAGCCGGTATTGCCATTTCTAAGGTTTATCATTATCTAAGGTGTAATTTTTGATTAATCTTCAATAACCTTTATCATACCTAATTATGAAAATGTTATTTATTCTGTTTATATCTCCTGCCATTGATTACACGAGTTATCAAATTCACTATAGTAGACACTCTTGCTTAAACGCCGAAGGGTCGAAGGGTTAAAGACGAAGGGTTCTTAATATAATTATGAGATTGAGGAAAAAATTGCCAGTAGAAAACCTAATCAAGGTTTCAATTTTTTTGGGAACGTGAAATATTTGCAAACGGAAGGAACATCATTGTGCCTCTCCGTGGGTAAAATTTTAACTTTTAATTTAATTTTTTCGGTCATAAGATGCATTCAGAACATTGGAGGATTTCTTTTCAGAGAGCGGGCGAATTTAATTCTTTAAAGATATTTTTAAGAAACTGAAAAAATTCATTACATCGGGAGTGATTCTTTTACAATTATGATTTAGATTTTAGATGATGAAATGCATTCAGAACATGAAAATGGTTTCTTACCAGAGCTCGCAAGAATATGACTCTTTAAAGATAAATTATTAGAACATTAATAATTATATTTGTAACACGGAAATGGACAAATGGTTTCTCTCCGGAAGACCCCGAGCATCAGAGCTCGACTGTGATTGTTTGAAGATTTTTGAGAATATTAATTAATAATTGCGGTCGGAACACAATTTTTCATTAAGAACAAGGCAATGGTATGTTTCGATAGTGTTGTTAGAATATTATAAGTTAGAATGTTCCTAGTCTGGTGGTTCCATATGAATTAGTTAATAAAATAAATTAAATGTTTTAAACATTTTTAAGGACTCGTTTGAAATTTTTGTTTGGGAAACACTGTTTTAAGGCATTGGTAGGCAGTAGTTAAAACATATACCTATCCAGTAAGTGATATTTGATCGAGATTTACCATCACATTAAAAAAATAAGTTTGTCTAAAACACTATAGATTTTAACCTAGTTTTCAGCTACAAGATATACTAATTATAGTATATCTTGTAGAATAGAATGAAACAACTTTGCCTCGTCTATTTAATTAAACTAATGAGATTTTACGAAATAAAATAAACTGGCGATTGTAATTTTGCGATGTCGCGTGCTGTGAAACGGTTCAGATTTGGGGATTTAAGTTTGAGCTACCTACGCAGGTTCGTAACAAAACAAAACACGTAATTAATTTCTTTACTCCGAATAAAATACTTTCGCGTAAAACCACAACTGTGCAAGCTATTATCACTAACTAGAGTGATTACACGATACACTAATCAGCAACGCGATAAGGCCTATTCTAGACAAGATATACCCAGAAAAAAATGCCTACGCGATTCTGTTGCGACTCTTGACTCCATTATGCCTGCTCTTAAAGCATAAAGTAATGTACATAATTTTTAAATAGTCGTTTCCTACATTATTTTCGTGTATAATTTCGTAAATATTTTTATATATATGTATGTAAAAGCCTTAATAGGCATGAAATAAATAAATAATGGAGTCGAGTAACGTAGTAAGACTCTTTTAAGGATAGAAAATGTACCGGGCGTACTGTTGGTTATAGATAATCGCGTGGCACTACAGTTCTTCATTTATGATTTTTATTTTTGTTTCTTATATCCGGCAATAGTGAGGAGAAATTATTTCAAATTGATGTGCTCTGTATTTGTTATTGAATAAATATGAATATGTACTAACAAACGCTGTATGCAAGGACACTGGAGGGTCTAGAGTCGTTCATAAAAATTAAATGTGGCTTCGTTTTGCTAAAAAAATAGAGTCTTGACGAGTACGATGAAGGATGAAGAACGTGTACGATGAAGGAGGTAAACAATTAGTTTCCTTATACCGTCCGCGTCGTTGGGAAAGTGGCGGGGCTCCTTCTGCTGTTCATTAATTCACCTGTATATTTCTGCAAGCGACCGACGCACAGTGGGCTGAAAATCGCCTTTCATAGACATAGAGACTTGAATTTTCAAGGGTATTTTTTTTGCTAGAAATGTATTCTGCTGATCATTACTATGCTATAAAATGTCGTACGAAGAAATTGCGTGTACAAATGAAGGAGTTATAATTTTTTTAAGAAAAAATTGTATGGCGCTGACATTAAAAATGAGGCTATCTCTGGAATCATAAGGTTGGCCGTTCTATCTTTACACACAGATAATACTACTATTTATTTGTATTTTTTTGACATACTTCATATTGTGGCGCAAGGTGCGATTATTTTTTTTTTTTTAAATCCTCAAAGTTGAAAAAAACCCCCTTTAATGTTGATGATTCATTTTAATGCTTAAATGCTTTACATATGAGTATGCTTTGTCTAGTTTACAATATTTTATTTACACTGCAAGCCAAAACACTGTGCACAGTGGGCTGAAAATCGCCTTTCATAGACATAGAGACTTGAATTTTCAAGTGTATTTTTTTTGGCTAGAAATGGATTCTGCTGATCATTAATAAGCTATAAAATTTTGTATTTTACACTGCAAGCCTAAAAGCATTTAAGCATTAAAATGATTCATCAACAAAAAAAAATTTTTTTTCAACTTTAGGATTTTAAAAAAAAAAATCGCACCTTGCGCCACAATATGAAGTATGTCAAAAAAATACAAATAAATAGTAGTATTATCTGTGTGTAAAGATAGAACGGCCAACCTTATGATTCCAGAGATAGCCTCATTTTTAATGTCAGCACCATACAAATTTTTCTTAAAAAAATTATAACTCCTTCATTTGTACACGCAATTGCTTCGTACGACATTTTATAGCATAGTAATGATCAGCAGAATCCATTTCTAGCCAAAAAAAAATACACTTGAAAATTCAAGTCTCTATGTCTATGAAAGGCGATTTTCAGCCCACTGTGCGACGTAAGGCTCGCTTTATTCCCCGTTGAAAGAAAACCATTCAGAATGTAAACGTTGCTTGAAATAGCTTAAGCCATGTTAAGTGACCAGATCTGATCCAGTGCTTCCTCCCACTTTCACTCCCTCCTCACAACGTAACAGAAATTCGGGATGTCGTAGTTCTAATGGCTCCGGAAGTTAAGATTCTTGGGTTTCTTTGAAGAAATGAGAAAGCAGAACATTGAAATGATACATGACAATTTCCTCGTAAAAAAGAACCCTTTGAATAATTCTTGCAGGGGCCCCACTCTATCCTTGAGGGGATTTTGCACAAAAACGGCGCTATACAAGTCATCCAATTATTATTATTACTATCCGTGATTCTTAAGTGTATTAAAATGATTACTGTCCAAATGACCCGTTCAGTGTTTGAGCACCATGGAAGCAAAAGAGCTTTAAAATACCCATTAAACAGACACCGTGTGAATATCGTTAACAACCACTCGTGCAAAAAACCTACCGCACACTTCATAAATCCGTACAAGAAGTCATTAAAATTAGTATGGATGGGATCGTTAAACTTTATTATTACAGTAACACATCTACAGCAGTGATTTTTCAGTTAACTTGCACATTGTTGCGCGTTCGGTAATAAATTATACATTATGAACATAATTATGTATTATGTTACTCTTGTTCTAATTCTAGTTTTGTTATGAACGGTCTCACATCACGCATAGAAATGTAGGACACAGACAATGGAAGTGGGAAAGTCTTGCTAATTGTAATTGTAATTACTTTTGTTTCTGTATTACAGTACTCAATCATTTTTAAATAATATTTGGACTCAAATGTTGATTTTCCAGTGTAAAATAAAATTAATAGGCATCAGACCAAAGCAGAATCCCAGAAAAGATAGAGCTTATCTTGATAGGTACAGTAATAGTTGACAGTGACAGTTTTACAACCCTCTTTCCTCGAAAAAAAAGTTTTACTGACACAACAAATATGGCGTACACACGGAGAACAATGATCCTGTTAAAAAAGTGACAGCATGCCGACTTCCTGATAAAATATTAGTCATTCAAAATAAATCGAGAACATCATGATGGAATGTGATAATACCAGTATCAGTATTTGTATGAACACGTGTTCCGTCGTCATATTAACATCTGATACTTTTTTAGGAACTCTTTCAATTCATTCGAGGCCCGCAGTCTCATTTTTAACAGGAAAACGAATAATTAGACAAGATTTAACAGTTTTTCATATCAGTAAGTTTTAGTGTGGTCTTAGTGACAAATAGATACATTTCAAAGCTTAACCGCACGTGATGGAAATTATGTTGCCAGCTGAAAAAAGTGGTCGTGTTGGCCTAGAAAATCCAGACAGAAAAACTTTTCAAATTCCATGACGCTCACCGCCGGAGATTTGGATATTTAAAATTTGTTTATATTAAATTTAAGACATGCTTTTTTTGACAAATGAAAACAGTAATTATTATGCAAGGTAATCTAATAAGTATCGTATATCTGGAATTAAAATTTACTACGTTATCAATTTTTTTTTCAATGTTTTGATATCTGCAGATACCAAAGTGTGTATTCACAAACCTACCAACAATTGCTATCAAATAATCTTAATTTTATCATTTATATTTATAATGATAAGATAAAAGTTGAAGTTTTGTGGTATGAATATTTGAGCTGCGATACAAAACTACACTTTTTTGTCTAAAATATTTTAGAATAATTAAATACAAAGTGAAGCCACCTATATATAGTAAATACATCTACTATGATAAATAAAACAAGATTTATTTCCGTGACGTTTTGGCATTATTTAATTTAATCTTTCATTTCAGTAATAATAACAGGAGAGCAATAATAATATAGTTAATTTAATAAACATTGATAAATATATTATCAAAAAAATGTCTTTATCAGATTCATATATAAAACTTTGATAGCTTCGTTGCACCTTCAACACATTTCTCATAAATCTGATTTGTAGATACTATCAATTTTGCCCTGAAAGACCACCGTTCAGAATCATAACATTGTTTACAGTGGCTTTGGCTGTTATTTTTTATAATGAAAAACTATATTTTTATGCATAGCACAAATGATAACAAATTATTATAAGCAATAATTTTTATTATATTTTTACTCGGGAGATATTTTCAATTTGTATGGATATTTCAGGAGACTAATTATTGCTTATAAGAATTTGTTATCCTTTGTGCTATGCATAAAAAACGTTGTTTTTTAGTTTACCATTATAAAAAATAATAATATTTGACAAATCAAAATATTTCACCAAAAATGTAGATATAATATGTCTCGACGCCATCTAGTGGGAAATTTAGCACTAACAAAGCCTTTCTTACAAAATAAAGTTGGTTGTTTACAGGCGAAAAAATATAATAAGCAGTAATTGTTGATTGAAGTACTAGTACATATTGAATTATTTGGCGTGTTGTAAATAAGCCGACGTTGATCAGTGGTCCAGAGCACCTGACCGGACATCAGAAGGTGCGGGTTCAATTCTCGTCAGCGGCATTTATTTTTACTCGAGGGATATTTTCAATTTGTATGGATATTTCAGGAGAATTTGTTAGGCTTTAGTTGTGTTTAGTGACCAGATGATAGCCAGGTACCCATTTCCCAATACTCTCATTCCTTTCAACCTCATAAAATACCCCAATTGGCGATGTCACCATAGTCTCACTGGCTCCTGGCAGTTGCAATTCTTATATGTTATTCACATAAAAAACTACACATGCAACGGAAAGAGAGGTTACAACGGAGCTCTCAGTGGCACGACAATGCCTACTATTTGCATGACACAATTTAAAAAAATTTAATAAGATTCAAATTTTTAGATGCTTACTTATATGAATACATGTAGGTATATACACGTATCAAGTATCAAGGTGTGTAAATAATGTGCGCATGCACGTACGGAGGTAAATATAAGAAAACGTGTACGTATTATGACTGAGAACAATGTGAATACACAAATACACTCATATTTACATATAAGCACGCCTGATTGTCTACGTGCTGACAAGTTAATGTTTCAATATTTATCATTTTGATTCAATTCAGTTCTAGAAACGGATAAAATAGCTAATTTTATTCAGTATTTTGAACAAAATGATAAGAGTATATCAACGTGAAATAAAATAACAACTCTTAGGACGGATTGTTCTCGGACGGAGAATTTGAACAATTCTTCAAATTTCAAAGTTAATTGTCAAGTTCTGTGAAAGATTTTTTCAAGTTATGTTATTATATAAGTTCTGTCAAGCAACTGGCCTATAATTATATAATAATAGAACTTGAATAGGATTTTCATAGATCCCGAAAATGAAATGGGTTAATAACTTATGCAATTAAGAATGTTACGTAACATTTTATCAATTTGTACATTTTCTTTAGAATTTCACTTTTTATTTCTTCTTCAAATTTCAAGGTAATTTTAAAGTTCTGTAAAAGATTTTTTCAAGTTCTGTTATTGTTTCAGATCTGTGGAGGAACTAGCCTAAAATGATATAATCACAGAACTTGAATAGGACTTTCACAGAACCCGAAAATGAACTTTAAAATTGTTCAAATTTTGTGATAACCTATTCTTACTGTCGGAAGACTAGAATTTTTAAATTAACGTAAATTTTTTTATTATTATTATTTTTATTGAAATTCTAAAGAAGGGGTAAAAATTAATAAAATGTTACACAACATTCTTAATTACATAAGTTACTAACCCAGTTAGTAGAGAAATATTCTGGGGTATAACTGGGAATCTGGTCTATTTACACTTACACTGAGAAGAATAACTATTGCTAATTTAATGGTAATGCGGTTAAAACCGAGATTGCAGGCCTTACGAATGAGTTAGTAGGTTTCCTGATAAACTTTTAGTAAATTACGAATATATTATCATGATATCGGAACACGTGTTCATGAAAATCACAAATATTTTTGGATTACAAATTACAACGAAAATTCTCTGTGTCGTCATAATATGTTATCAAGGCAAATCGAAAAACATTCTTAAATTGATGTTTTATTAATAAGGCTTGTTAATTTACTCAGTGTTTTCATAATAAAGGTACAATGTAATTGCTTAAAAAATGTAGGTACACATAGTTACAAAAAATACCAGTAAGTGTATAAAATATTATAAATATTGGTCAATAAATGAATTAGTGAAAATATATGGAAAATAGCAACAGAATAGCAAAAGAATATATCTGCATTTCATCGGTAAAATATCAGTCCTTTGGTTTTGAATAAAAATGTAAAATTAGTCTTTTTTTAATGTATACCGTTTTTATTATTAGTACAATTCCTTACTTTTCAGGAAAAACAGATAGGCGATGAGAATGTGCGTGTATATATTTAGTAATTTGATGAATTATTAAGGACAAGTTGAACGCGTGCAGACTTGGCTCCACGTGGCATAAAATATACTCAAGCGAATAAAACACATTCATCTTTTAATCATCGACCTGAAAGTGGAAAACTAATTCAATTCTTATCTTGAATACCTACATAATATATTTATATTGAAAAAAAAACTCGTGAAGACGTACTGTTGATAGTTCGAACAAATGACACCTTTATCAGAACTAGAGTTCAGAAATAATTTCAGGAACATAGGCAGTTGAACGAAAGCATGAAAAGCAAAAAAACAATTAAGCTTTGTTTCAATTTCATAAAAAAACTGAACTGAAATAAAACACAGGTTTTAATCCACTATTTAATCATAATTACTCGTATTAACAATATTATCAAGCATATACCATTGCTTAAAACATCATTAGGGCTGAATAATAATAAAAATAAATTACAAAAATAGGCATATTTATTGGCATGACACATAAAATGGAGCAACACAGGAAAATCAACAGGGTTTTACCAGGTTATAACTATGATTATTATTGTTTATCTATTATTATAAACATTATGACTGAAATTACGATTTATTTAAAATAATTATACTGTTTCATTATGCAAGGCTCTCTAAAAGCACAGTACAGCAAAGTAAGCTGGGCTAAATCAACTGAATCTGATATTACTATTCAACTTTTTTTTAAATAACGCTTTCAAAATAAATAAGCCAAAAGGGTTTCGATCTTTGGTGAGTTGTGCCTCAATGTTGTGAAAAACAAATTTTATTACTGCAAGATACTTGCAATGTAATCATTTATAACAAAATAAAATAACATTATAAAAATCAATTATTAAGAGCATAATTAATGACGCTTGCAATAAAAATCAATGGAGTCTGCAAAGAAATGCAAGATCGTATAATTTGGTCTTTGGCTCTATACTTATTGGGCGAAGTTTGGTCAAGTCAGTCACCTCAAGTCCCAGGTCACCTTACGGCGTCTGGACCACGGCTGGTGGCTGTTGGTACAATGGACCAACTCTGCAAAGGTCATCCTGCGTTAAATCAATGACACTCATACCCGGGCATCATTTAAAAGTCATTGCAGCCACTTTAGGCGACTGGAATAGTGTGAAATGGTGATAATGGTAAACCATTAGAACATTAGGAGCACCATCCGGCAGTCACGAACCTCCCAGTCACGAATGATTAGGACAAAGAATCTTGCCGCATATGCTAAACGCTAAAACGGAATTTGCGATAAGGTATTGTGTCATTGGAAAGTATCATTTTTTATATCATGGTTTATTTAAGTATATTATATACAATGGTATTTCTTAGTCCTCCTTACCTGTGCTGAGGCGGACTAAAGTTATTTAATTAGGTGCGTCTTCTAAAATTTTGATTCATGAATCGTACTAATTAAACTTTTCTATTCGTTTATTAACCGGCGGAAATAGTTGAGTTTTGTCCAAGTGTTGTTTTATAACGTGAAATGTTTTTAATGTCATTTTGATTCCATATTCCATATACTGTGATGGATAAGCAAACTGGGAATTCCGTATTTTTATACATAGTTTCTATAGTATATTTTTGGCATATATATTCATTTTGATTCGATCTAGTGTGATGGACCTGGTGCCTGGTCTGACTGGGGGTTCCTTATTTTTTTATTTCATAGCTTCAATGGAATATTTTTGGCACATATTTGCTGTTCATATAGAGCGCTGTTCGAGAGTTTTTGCTGCTTCGTAAAATAAGATCTTTCCTCTACGATAAATAAATTAAAACGATAATTGAAAACATGTATAATTATTTCAAGCTACATTTTAATACAACTGCGTAGGTCATTTAATGTTATCGTGTCGGAAAAAAATAATGCTAAGGCGAGAAGGGGCATGATTTAATAATGCAGCATATTGTTATCACATGATGCACTGAGATTGCTTTACATCGGTATAATATAATGTATATCTATGGCTTGTCGTTATCGGAGGTTCGCCTGTATCGGTTCTGATAACAGAGTCAACAATTTTGTGAATGTTTGCGTTGTAAGATCACAGGTCAATGATACGGAGAGCTTTTGAACCCTTGTTGATGGACGTTTGAAACGGAGAACAAATATACTCTTAATAATTTATTTAGTTTATGTAAGATTAAAACAATTAGACTAGAAAACGGAATTTAACGGAACCTATGCGGATTTGATTTCAGATAAAACTGAGGATCGGTTCTCGCCGCAGTGCAAAAATATGTCACATAACTTTATATGTGTATATTTTTATGATATTTAGCACACTTCGCTATTTCAAATATGAGACATAGAGCTGTGAAGTATTCAAGCAATACGTCAAGAAATAAGACAAGACGCCATATTAATTGTTACGTGTTTTACACTGTTCATTAATGTACATTAATGTATATTAATATACATTTAATACACATATATGCAGAATAATTTTCTCGGTTTACCCGCTTAAGGTAGTCCTTAAAAGGCCTTTTTAACTCATGACGTTTCGGACAGATCTCACTGTCCATCTTCAGAGGCCTTATGTCTTGAGTTTTGTCTCAAACTGATCGCTTTCGAGTGTCTACAAAACTCAAGACATAAGGCCTCTGAAGATGGACAGTGAGGACTGAAATTGAAACAGAATAGGAATGAAGAATTGAAAACACATAGAAATGCCTAAAAATGAGTTTGTTTAACATTGTTAAAACGCATTATTCTATTTTTTCAGTAAAATCCAAATTAATGATCATCAATTTTGATTGATCTGTTGAAATCGCCTTCATCTTGATGTCTGGACGACTCCTTGTGCAACTTAATTAGAGCAAAAACCGTTATCACTGGCGAAATAATATGTGCTTTATTCACATTCACTCGCTGTTTGTGATGCGATGTTTCCTGGTGTATCAGTTGCCTGTCAGATATTGCAGCGAGTCTTGACTGCCGCTGATAAGGGGACCACGTGACCCCGCCGCTGATTACGGCTATCATGGCAATACTAAGCACCATCGCAGAAGATTGGGGTCAAATCGAGTGGAATAATATATCTGGTTTGCTCCCCACATACATGACAGTGTTAAGTGAGAGAATATCATATTATTTAAGTATGCGATTTAAACAGCAAGCCTCAAACAGGACTACCGAAAATATTATCCTAGTTTTACAATGACATCATAAATGAGTTTGTGACAGCATGCCCCAAGCCAGTAGCAAAGATGATCCGTGATAAATTCTGTAAAGTCGAAAATCTTTGGGTCAACATTACAACACCTTTATCAAAATATCAACTTAATTTCTTCGCGCTATCAAATCAACTTTAAGATTTCATCAATAACATTAGTTTCTCAAATAAAAATCTTTGGCTATAAAGTTTCGTGCAGCGATGAGTCGTTCATGAACTAGCCGCACAAACGAGCTAGCTCTTTTTGATGAGCCGTATTCGGACGACTCCCTGTAAGCCGTACCACGGCTCATTTGAGCGGCGACTCTTTTTTATCAGGAGGTACTTTAGTAAAAATAGCGCCATTAAAGTTATACAAATATTAATTGTTATTACACTGTCAGAGACGTGAACGGCGTTTGACAGTCCGACCTATACCTACAAACTATCTAGCATCTTATTTTTCTCGTGGTACGAGGCGGCGTACCGGTACTAAGAGTCGTACGATCATTCATACGCTTACGCTGGGAGCCGTATCGGGCGAGCGCAGAATGAGCCGTCGTTCAATTGAATCGACTCATTGAGACGTACAAAAATATTGAGCTGATACAGTTGCTTCCGCTCTTAATAAGTTTCATTTGCTTAAATTTCATAAATATGCAGAACTGTGTTTCTTCATAATTATTAAATATTCAATTCGATCAAAAGGGATGGCGATATACGGTGACAGATAAGTGTAAGAGAGACATAGAGCGTGCTAAATGGGTTAGCACCAAAAGGTACGAAGTCATGATATATTATCAAAGGAAATTGTTTTATTAATAAGGCCTGTTAAAAAAGGGCAAAAATCGATTTGTCTCTGTAAATATGGAAGGTATTTCTAGGGTGTGTAATATATTCAGTGGTTAATCTGCCGTGGAAACTAAAAACACGGGGACTACCTTGAGACTCTAAAAGAAGACACTGTGTTTTTAGTTACGATAGCAGAATATACGTACGTAGGACAGTGTTGCTCTTTCCTTCGTGGTTGGTACCAATAGTCGTTGACCAAAAGCCGAAACTTTTTTTTATTACTACTGGTTTTTTCTGGTAGGTACGTCCGCCAATTTCGACCTTCAATAACCAATTAGCTATATTCCTAAATTAAATGAAGTTGGTATCTACATATATTGAATGGAGATATGTGGCTACACACAGTTAAACACTAGAAATAACCAGTAAGGTAGAATTTCAATTATAATTTTATCGATCGATCGTAAAAAGCTTGGACCCTTAATGGAACGACAGTGAGGTTAATTTAAAATTAATTTCAAGGTATTTGATTTATTTTTAATTATTAGATAATATATTGTATAATGTTAAATAACTTGAATCTTATCAACCTACATGATAAACGCAATATAATCTATAATAAATCACTCCTGAAATAACGTTACCGTCCGAAATTCAATAAATAAATAATAATAATACTTACTACAACACCCTGTGCAAATTTGCAACCATTACTAAAAATACATAATGTGAACAATTGTTTATAAAATAGGTTAGTTAATGAAATTAACAACAGAAAATAATAATAATATCTAGTAGGTAGTATGTATCTAGCGAATAGAAATGTATAGTCAGTTATACGTTATACGTTGAGGTTTTTGTTAACCTGCCTCACTAGGCTAGCCTGTGTTGGGTCAGTCATTTTACTTTAAATTAATTTAAAGACATATGAATATATTTATTGTTATTAAGTTTAATTTGTAGAACTCCATTTCATTTTTTTTTTTTTTTATAAAAAAAAAAATAAAAAAATAAAAAAAAAAATATAAAAAAACATATGAATATACCCACACTTTTATCTACTAGCGATTGGTGTCATATATATATGACATATACATTTACCAATTTTTTAATTAATACCATTCCTCAAAATATTAACATAAAAACATAAAAAAACTGCTTACTGCGGTTTAAAGCCAATGAATCCACCTAGATTTTATTTTCCCCATATTTTTAGGTTATATAAATTTGGCACATTTAGGCAAGCGATCGTTCAAAACCTTTTTGAAAACTTGGCATAATATACCAAAAATGGCTCGAGTGGTACAATCACTCAAAGCTTTGTTAAATCAATAATTTCGAATTTGGATCAGTGCACCGGTAAAGGCCCCAATATTAATTTGAATTCAAATATTTTTTTTACTATTATTTTTTTTAATTACAATAAAAAATAAACTAAATTTTGAAGTTATTGTAATGCTGTAGTGAAAAATGAAACATGAAGGTTTGCAAATGAAATAAAGAGAAAAACATAAGTTACATCTTATTATTATTATTACATATTTAAAGGACCTACAAATAATACAGAATAAAGTTGACACGTGAACACTACTGAACATAAACATGAACACTACACATGACAATATAATAAACTATGCACACATTCAGCAAAGACTAAGAGTGGTAAAAGAAACATAGGCCACGAGGGTGTGTGTACACATATACAATCTCCTTCCCAATAGGCTGACATCAGTAAATAGAATGAATATATTTAAGAAAAAACTGTTTGCTCTAAGATCAGCGAGTAAAATTAAAATGTACTTATGTAAGTTAGGAAGTAAACAATCATATTAAGATCTTTTATTTTTAATGTGTACTTTTAAGTTACGAAAGTGAAATGTGTATATTCATTTTGTTTTGGTAGAAGATTAAATGTACGCGGACAAACTGCTGAGTTTGCATTCATCTGGTATTGATTTGGGGGGTTTAAAGTACATTATTAGTCCTTTTGCAAAATTTTTTTTTGGAAATTATTTTTTTCATCTTTGTATAATAAGTCAGTAGTGAATTTTGAGTGTTGTAGTTATTTTGTACTACAGTGAAAAGGTTTAAAAAAACACAAATTTAAGCAAAATGTCGATAGATAACGAACCGATAAAAAATACGAACACATTTTTCATCTACGTATACTTCGCGTAGGTAGGTGTTATAAAAATAAAATTATAGAGATGTGTTTTGACGTCAATTGAGTAACGCGTCATCACTGTATCGATTATCCTAACATGTTTTTTAATTCTGTATACTCCTAGCATGTTTTTCGTCAGCCACACTGTAGACGAAACTAAATATATATCAATATAATTTATTATTGTCGTAGTCAATGCGAATATTGTTGACATTAGACGTTTAAATCATGTGATGATGTGAAACGGAATATTTTGGAATAAACTGGCGGTAACAAAATGCGTCTATTTACGTTTTGATGAAAAAACAGGTGGATTTTATTTTTGTAGCATCGTTGATACGCTAAGTGCAAAGCATGAAATCGATTCGTAGTTAAGGTACACCCAACATTTGAATACGCACCACAGAATAAAGAATAACACTAGAAGTATTTTTTGGGCGTGCTTCGTGATCCAAATATAAGCCTATATCTCCAAACAAAACGTTTCACCACGAATACGATATTTAAGTGGGATAGCGATTTACAATTTCAGGTAAGGTCTAAATGGTCTAGAACCAAAAGGTACTAATTCAGTGGCACATTTGTATCCATACAAATTTGCATAGAAGGAACTTCTAAGGTTCTCACCAAGGTTCAATCATATAAATGTTCTCCAGAGAACTACAATAATTACAGATTGAAAACATATGAATTTAAATAGTTCTGATGTCAATCAAACTAAGAATTATTTAACTGGCAAAGATTAGAGACGGTTAGCGGGGATTGTTTTTGAAATGTCAAATGCAAAAAATATTAATAGCTGGTTTTTAGAATAACAATTGAAATGTATGCAGCCTTACTACGTGCCACATATTATTGTTAATTTTGAACAATAGATCTTCCAACGGACCTAGAAATTTCAGAACGTCAGAGTTCACAGTTTTTTACCGATATATACGTATTCTCTGCTTGTTTGCAATAGAGAATAAAAAACTAAAAATAAAATTAACCAAGTTGTTTATTTTTTTAATCCACAGTAGTGAGTTTTGTTTAAATTTAGAACGTAACGCTCGTCTGACATATAACGAGCTTACTTCAAAACAAAATCGTAAGTAAACAGACTTACGAGATACGTACTATAAAAATGCTGAAAAAACTGGGTAAGCGAAGAAAAGCAGCCGGAATCATTGGGTTAAGTTGCAAGAAATTTACTATTAAGAATTTAAAAAATATGAGCGAAAAAAAAAGTTGTTAAAATTTTGACAAATGAATTTCAGGACGCTACTGAATTCATATTAAACATGTTACAGAAAATCTTTAAGACCTAAAAAAAAGCTGAATTTTGTTTGCGTCGAAGCAGCCAAAGCTGACGAGAGGTGAGCTTTAGCGTCATATTCGTAATTTTCAGCTGTCTAAAATGCTTTCAGGTAATAAAATCAACTCCATCATGAGCCATGGAGCTGTGAAATTCGTGTAATTTCGTGGAGATTTAAACGATGAATTGATTATTACATTCATTGCGGGTTTATTAAAGTACAGTTTATGCAACACGAAAAGTGTTCTTATACATTTTATTTGAGTAATCACGTCATACGTAAAATTAAATGCATAATACTAAAATATATTGAAATAAAGCATTTTGGTTTTTAATAACAATATAAACAATTTATGAAACACTATTGAAAACAAAAATGATGATTCCTTTTTGTGTAAGATTTTTGTTGTGTAATTTGAAAAGCGATAAAAAAATAAGAAATCAATTCAAAATAATTTTGTTTGTTTAATGTTAAATTCTCGAATGTTGAAACCTGCTATTATAGAATGAAGTTTTTTTTAAGAATGTTTGGTTTTGTTTTCTACGATTTATTTGTCTGTTAGATCCCATTGTAATACGGACTAAAGAACAAGACCCCTAAACAAACAATCGTCCTTATAACATTGATGTAATTTTCCATTGATGCGATAATCCGCAAAAGCATAAACACAACATAATACAGAAGAACAAGACAGATCACACGAATCAGCGCTACACGTGTACTTGCACCGGGTAACTGTAAACAACAAACAACATTGTCAACAATATGGTTGATTGGTGGGTGGAAAAGAGATTGGGGGGGAGGGTACGGCCGGGCCCCCGACACACCTTCCCACGTGACGTATGCGCACATACGTCAGGAAAATTCACGTCAAACCTCAACAAGTCCGCGTATCGTTGGGTCCCGTACGCAGCAATTTATTGAAGTGTTATTATTATTTGTTTTTCCAGTTTACATTAATGCTTTTCTTAACACTATTTTTGTTATTATTTGATCTACAGTTTTGGACGACTACGACTTTTCAGCAATGACTCAACACTAATATTATTTACATTTGTTTTCAGTTTTCATCAATGCTATATAATTATTTTTTTCAGTTCTGATTAATGCTTTCTTATTACTTACTAGCTGTATCCCGCCACGCGTTGCTGTAGATCAGTCTGCAGATAGGGAAACCACAGCGCGTGTTGTTCTTACATCCGACAGATGGCACTGTTTTTTTTTAAAAGCATGTTTGTCCAGAAGATTGCACTATTTTTACCTGTCACAGGTGACATCTACATAATATATATGTATAAAAACAAACACGTATTCGAATGCATCATTCACAAGAACAAAGCAACATTAACATGTTTATTTATAGATTATTTGTTTATAGTGTTAAATAACCCCAAACAATTCTGCATTATAAATATTACAAATTTTGACAACATTTATTATTGGACTGTGTTTATTATGACACGTTATCTCGGTGTTATCGAACAATTATCGGATTGATTTCGCAATTTATTTTTTTCCTTGGTTTTATTAGAAAAGCACGTGGAAACATCATTGATGCTTCAACTTCTTGGTCTCAGAACACAATGTAATTTTATGTATTTTTTCTAATACGATTATATACTCATTAATGCATCTACGCAATTCTGCACTGAATCAATAAATAATCGAAAAAAAATATTATTAAAATTGTGAATGGTGATGATTGTATTTATTTATTTGAGTAGTCCTGAAAAAATGTCGCACGTGACATTTCGTTCTAGCATTTTCTGTCTTTTTTGCTTTCATACAAGACGTGTGAGAAGCAATATTTTCGATGACTTTGACTCTCTTTGGGGCTACAATAATATACTCACATTACCAAACCATATTTTATAAAAAAAAAACACATTAATTTTATTATCCTAATGTATCTATACAAAAATTGTGTCTTTATAAATAAGTGAAAAAATTACATAAAATCACAAAATTCCCAAAAGAAAAGATAATTTAAAATAGTTTGCATTCTGATAAAAGCAACATAAACATATTCGCCAACTAGTACAAATATAAACTCTAGTATAAATTCACCACGCGTGTATTCTCCTTGTGCCGAGTAAGACGTCCGACTTATTCTTAGCTACAATATACATATATCTGGCAAAGCGTCAAGTCATTTCAAGACATGCGCTTCAACTCTTTAAAGTTCTTTTTCAATATCGTAATTAGACTAAACAGCACTCCGTACTAACCGGTTTCAGCATTCAACACGAAACAAACATAGTATTTTGAATTGGCGTCGTACACAACAAATATCTTGCACAAAGAGGCATCATCATTATTGTTTCAACAGTATTTCGTAAATTATTCATATTGTTAATAAAATCGATAAGGCTCTATTTTAATGTATGCCAGTATCATGAATTTACTTTTACTTGACATGTAATTATTTAATAAAATAAAATATGAAGGTAAATTATTCATTTTTAACAAATAGTCACATCTTTATGTACTGTGTACAGGGTTTTCCAATAAGATGTGTTATTTTGATTTTCAATCGTAAAAGATCAATTGTTTCGTTGCTTGTGTGGCACGTAGCGCCGTCTTATTGAAAGAAAACGTTGTCCAGATCAATACCATCCAATTTCGGCCATAAAAAATCATTAATCATCTCTCGATAGTGCAATCATTTTTTTTAAAATTTTTATTTGGTACAATATTTTTTACATTTCAAGATTTCCAGTAATGTTGGCCTCACTGGGTGGCTTGCCCGTGCTGCGGCCTTCAAGGCCTCCATTCACCGTAACTGTTGCTCCAGCCTCATTTTCGAAAAAGTATGGTCCAATGACTCTGCCGGACCATAAATCGCACCAAACAGTCACACGTTGAGGATAGAGAGGCTTTTCAACAATAACTCTTGGGTTTTTCGAGCCCCAGATGCGACAATTTTGCTTGTTGACGAAGCCACCGAAGTGGAAATGGGCCTCATCACTCAAGATGATTCGCATTTGATTCACTCAAGTGAATTTTAATAATTTCAATGCGTTGTTGAAGCGTTTATTGTTCCATTTTTATTAATGGCGTGGTTTCTACTTGTCAAATGTCAAAAAATGACAGCTTAAAAAGTAACATCTACCGAAATAGCGGGCTATTCAAAATAACACCTCTTATTGGAAAACCCTATACATAAGCTGCAATATAAAAAATAACCCACTATTTATAAGAGTAATTTCCCTTAAAATAATTTTGAAAGTAATAACCAATTTACAGCTCAAATACGCAAAGCAAAAATTTACACAAGGATTATTATTTTCTGGAGGTTTTAGAATTTTAAACGTAATACAACCTAGAAAAAACTACTTTATGCCGATTCTCTATTATAAATAACGTAAATAGTACTGTACGCGGGAAATTGTAATAGTCTTCGTAGCGTAATCTGCCAGATTTGAACTCCCAAATTGTACAATTAAAGTATAGATGTAAATTTTTTTTATGGTTTGGAATAAATCAACAAAACCTTGAGTGTTTCGCTATAAATAATATGTAGATATCTGTAAATCTGCATCTGAACTGATTGATTTAAGCAATATGCAATGTGTGGATGTGCGATATGCGGTGAAAACATTTTAGAATTAAAATTATTCTCCAGTAATTTTCCATTTGCACAATAATTAAAATTATTATTTTAGTGACGTCGTTAATGTATCACGTCGCGTCGATACACGTTATATTATCAACGAACGTGAATGTAGAATACATATTATAAATGGCAATTATAACAATTTAACTATAATTATAAATGGCAATTATAATATATATTCTACATTCGCAGTCGTTGATAATATAACGTGTCTCGTTAATGTATCGCGTCGCGTCGAGACACGTTATATTATCAACGACTGTGAATGTAGAATACATATTATAAATGGCAATTATTATTTACATATTTTAATTTTATACTTTTGTTGTATTGCTATTATTGACATTAGTTATGAAATGGCTACGATATCGATCAATGCAGGTTATGATTTTTTGCTATCTACGTAGTAGTCAGTTATCTATACTACACGTATTTATGTAAATATTCAAAAGATTAGGAAATAAATAAAAAATACACATTTTTAGTGAACTTATCATATCAGCTTATTTTATTCATTTATCTTTGGTAGAAAAATGTTTCGTATAGACACGCGTTATTTATTAAAAAAATATTCTCGTGTATTGAAATTATTGTCATAATGATTAACTGCACTGCACTCTTATACTTCACATTGCAAAGTGGAATACTTGCAGAACGTGTATTTGAAAATGACAGTGGTCATAGGAGGAATGCAGTTAGATGAGAAAGTTGCTTTAACACGGTTTGACATAAATCAATAAGCAAATTGAAGCAATATTTGTTATTTGTTTTTGGGGTGTTATGCCGTGTTGCGCTAACTCCTTCTTTAGCCAACGTTAAAGTGTCACCATCAGGGCAGATGTGTTGCTGATGTTGGACACTGTAACGTTGTCCGAAACGTTGGCCGTGAAAATCTTAAATCATATTTACATTGAAGCAAATACAAGAATATTTTAAAAAAGTTTTCGGTGGTATTATATATACTTTATAATTGCATAATAATTATACAATGTCCCACCATAGTAGTATTGTTTTTTTATATTGTTGGCGGTTCCGTGATAACTCAACACAGTGACAATTCAACACACTTTTAAAAAGTGATGTAAAGTCATTAGAAACGATGAAAAAAAATTAACCTAACCTAACCTTCTTAACCCAGTTAATAAAGTTTTTGTTTCATCACTTTCCATGACTTTATATAACTTTTTAAATATGTGATGAATTATCATTGTGATGATTTATCCGGTCACCAAAATATATAAATGCATTCTTCTCCTTGAGAATTAAATCCTTCAGGCTAATAAAAATAATACAATAAAATTAGGTTGGAGTATATTTTCACAGTATTGTGCATATGAGTATATGCACTCAACTTCCACTGGCTCTTAATTTCAGCAAGTCGATATGCTTGCAATCACTTCACCACTATTTATAACTAATAAGTTAATTATAATCAACACGAATTAAAAATCTCGCAGTCATTTCATTACTTACGTTTAGAAAGTGGAAGAATCCAAAAATAACACCAGACCTTTTTTTCGGTTTTATAATTCACAAAATCAAAACAGCGATAGGTTGCTTCAGGTGATGCGATCATCTAAATTCGTATGGTATTGATTGATTTGTATATTTACCAGGAAAAAAATCAGATAAAGTACTCTTAGGACGGGTTGTTTCATAGAATTTTAACAATTCATCAAATTTTAAAGTTGATTTTCAAGTTCTGTGAAGGTTCTATTCAAGTTCTGTTATAATTTCAGATTTGATGATATTAAAAGATAGAACTTAAATAGAACCTTCACAAACTTGAAAATCAACGTTGAAATTTGATGAATTGTTCAAATTCCGTGAAACAAACCGTCCTTAGAATCGTACTGGTGAGGGTTCATAATTTAGTGTGGAAAGATGTTTGTGTTCGAACACGTTCCGACATCGTGATAATGTATTCGAAATTTACTAAGAGTTTATCAGGAAACCTATTAATTTATTCGTTAAAGGCCTGCAATCCCATTTTTAACAGGATTACCAACAATTCGAAGAGATTCTTAATAAATTAGGAATACTAATTTTAATTAATTAATTTTTAGTTAATTAAACGAACAAAAAGGAGGTCCAAGAATCCTAAACCCCTCCTCCCAACACATTACATTGTAGACGGTACAATTAACAGAAACATAATTTTATTACGAAACTAGATAAGCTAGCGCATGGCGAAAATTTTGTGTCGGCGATCAGGAAGTAAAAGAATAATTAAATATATCTAATGTTTTTGAAATTTCATTCAATAGCACCAATCCTCTTGTCATGGTATGCTGTGCTAGAACATCTTTTCTTCCGTGTGGTATCTTGAACAAGTCGTGGTGACATAATATTGTGTCCGAATATATTAGAAGATACTCTCAATTCCAATGTGGTGAAAGACAACCATTCGGAATCGAAACTTGTTTGAAATGGCACTAGCCGCTTTTGGTGACCAGATTACAAAACAGCCCCTTCCTGATATCCTTACCCGCTTACTCCCTTCAGTCTCATAACCCAATTAGAGATGCCATAGCTCCACTGGCAACGGACAGTTGGAAGCAGTTAAGATTCTTATGCTATATTTAAAAAAAAACTATTGATTGATATTAAAATTAAACAAAAAACTTTACGAAACTAATATTTCAAAGGACAAAATCGAGTGTAAATGCGTGAAAATTCACCAATAAGATACGTAAATCGTCTATCATCTATCAGCACCTTCATGAGTGGTTTAACTTTGTTTTCTGCCTTATTGTATTGGGCCCGTTGTCACTGTACTTGTATGAGTTGCTAGAATAAGGTTCCTTTTTGTGCAAGTATTTGTGAGTCGAGAAATGCAACAGGCGTTATGGGCGCACGCGCAGAACCCAATTTGGGTGGCAACAGGTGGAAAGCTGCCAAAAGTTCGGGAGATAAATGCCGCTCTAGGGGACGTCGGATTTTCCAAATAAAACTACACGGGGCTCGACTTAAGCTCGGGAATCGCAGCCTCTTAATGAGGTGCCGTGGAGATGAAGAGGGTAAACCCCGCTCAGTGAAATGATCAAATACTCTGTCTTATTCTATTCTGTTTAATGATTGATTTTTGGGGAAACATTCCGTTTTTCAGCCTTGACAGTGTTCATCATCAGAGCAGATCAGATCTGTCAATTGCTATGAAGATAGATTTACAATTTTGCACAACTAGTCATTTTAAAGTGCACGTTAAAAACAATTTATGTATAATTAAAACGATAGACGTTTAAAGACTAGACAGGTATAATTTTTACGTTATTTGAATATGAATATATTTATTTGCAGTTTAAATTTTTTGTTACAACAGGAAATGTTGACAACTTTGTATTAGAATAAAAATTCTGATTTTTTTGTTTTGTTTTATTCGGTTTTAACTCCTCGAGTCTGCTTATAAATAGTTTGTTAAGCCTTTCAGCATCGCACTTTTGTTACCACATATAGACCACTTTGTATGCTTGATAACATGTTAAAAAAATATTTGAAAATTTTGATGTATAATTTTTTTTTTGCTTAGATATTTTTTATTTTAATTTTTTTTAGACATCAAAGGGTTAATTATTATTATCAGCAAGGAAAAAACCTATCACGCAATGAATTGTTTAATTTTTTTTAAAATGAATTTGCGGTGTAACATATGTGAATATAAAGATAATTAAAAAATCATTTAAAATAATAATGGATTCCAGTCGAAGCAAAGCGAGGAATATCCTTCACAAGTAATACGCAAAATACGGAGCTATTTGTTTCACTAAATCATGATATATTCATTTTTTTCTTCATGTTCCTGAGGAATAACTGGTGGTATTGAAAGGGTTATTTAAATAATAGAACAACATATAAAATGTCTTATTGAAACTTCATTAGTATTTACTATCATCCCTTAACATCCACAGTTTTTCCGTGATATTAGAGCATCATTTTGTATTTTCTTCCGCCAACAATGAAGAGTGTAGAAGACGCGCGTTTATCCCATTTAAAAACCCTTCAGACGGCAACCATAAAAATTCCTTATCTGCGAAGTTTATGATATAATAAGATAAAAGTTTTCTAATACAAATTTATTATTATTTTTTCCACGGTATTTCCACCGAATAGATAATTCACACTGGAAATGCCATCCATGTAGATTTGGAACCACTCACTTAGTACCTTTTGGTTCTAGCCCATTTAATTTAATAATTGCCAGAGGTCAAAAACTGTCATCCCATTTGATCGAAATGAAAAAGACATAATGATGATGAAACACTGAAATTAAATTTAAGTAAAGAGTGGTCCATTGACATAAATACAAAGACGGGTTATGTTCATACTAATCGAACAAAAAATACGAAGAACGTTCCTGATTCAAGATTGAAATCGAATAACGAAACGCACGAGAAAACGATAGTCACATCGAATTTGTGTGAATGAATGAAATAGCTACAAATAACGTCATACATAGGCTAATGAACGGAACGCATTAGAAAGAGATAGCCACTCAAAGAATATGTGTACGGGTGAAACGGCTATATTATCAAGGACGCCTCTCGTTTCTCTTGCCTCCTAGCGACACCAATTGCCACCTTAAAGGCCTATCCGCACACAACAGTGCCCTTCAGTGAGCCGCTTTTACCCTTAGTCTAGATGAACTCCGAGCGAGCAGAGTCTGTCCCTCATAGAGGTTGTCCTTCATATTCTTATATGGTTCTTCGTTCGCAGTCTCACTTTTTTTTATTCGAAAAGCATTGTGAATAATTTATTGAAATAATAAGTGATTTTTTAGTACATGCGAATGGAAAGAAACTCCATTAGTTTTTTTTTTGCTTGTGCACATCTAAAAAGCACAGGAAGGTATTTTTTCACAAAAAAGAGCCAAGAGCGACGCGTTTGTGGCAGCCAGTGACAGCTTGTCGATGTGCGATGCTAAACGCAGTAAATCACCAGTTTTTCCACTGGACTCACTAAGTTCAGTGCAACCACGCGCGCTGCCTTAGTAACCTATCTTCCATTTTAATTCATCTAAGGACTGCTGCGGTGTAGCAACGCCTGACCGGTGGCTACATCCGTTTAAACTTTCATTCGATTTTTTTTTCTTCAAAGCACATTCTAATGACGATCAATTCAAATCGGCTAACATCGCAGAATACCGCCGTAGGTGCGAGTAGGTACAATCTTGTTTGCAAGCGAAAGTAATGAATTCAAATCGTAAACCGGATTCCATAAAATGCCGCGTCAGGTGTCGAGTACCTTCTTAACTTGGCGATCTTTTAGAATTGGATTGCATTTAAAAAAGGAAAAGAAAGTAAATTAATGAAAAGAAAGTGGCATTTACAACTGCTTTCAGGAAAATTGGTTAAGTGACATAAATGATTAATTTTTGCCTACTTTGATTAAGTCACTGAAAACTCGGTAGGAACATGTAAAATTTGAGAGGAAAACGGCTTCATAATATACGATATTTATAATATACGTGAGTGTATATTTATTCACTTATGTAAAACTATTTTTTCTAATCTGTTGACTTGTGTAATTAGTAGGTAGGATAATAGTGGATTCAGGGGAATTAGTAGGTAGTGTAAAAGTGGATTCGGGGGAATTAGTAGGTAGGATAATAGTGGATTCAGGGGAATTAGTAGGTAGTGTAAAAGTGGATTCGGGAGAATTAGTAGGTAGGATAATAGTGGATTCAGGGGAATTAGTAGGTAGGATAATAGTGGATTCAGGGGAATTAGTAGGTAGGATAATAGTGGATTCAGGGGAATTAGTAGGTAGGATAATAGTGGATTCAGGGGAATTAGTAGGTAGGGTAATAGTGGATTCGGGGGAATTAGTAGGTAGGATAATAGTGGATTCAGGGAAATTAGTATGTGGGATAATAGTAAATTTAGGGAATATATGAGGAGGCGATTCAAAACTGCGACAAAAAACCAGTTATTGAAAATAAGTTGTCATTTTAAATAAATAAGGCATCTGATGAAATCTTGTTAATTTATGAAAAATAAGGATTAAGGTAAGTGTGCTAGAATAATTTCAGGATGATGATAAAATAAGATACAAGAAAGGATTTAGGGAAAGATGTTACAATATACAAGTGTATGTTTGAAAACTTTTTAAGTACACGGAGAAAAATAAGTATTGCTATTAAAATCTTGTCACAAAACGGGATAGTACATTTAGTACATTCATAATACATCGGAACACATGTTCATGAACCTGCGTTTGTACTGATAGAACACAATGTCAAAATGCAAAAATATTAGAATTTTTATGAACACGTGTTCCGACATCGCCATAACACATTTGTCTTTTACTGATAGTTTATTAGGAAACATGTCAATTCATTCGTTAATGACCTGCAGTCCCCTCTTTAACCGGAATACGAATAATTTGAAGAGTTGTTTCAATAAATTAGCAATATTTTATATCAGTAAGTTTTCTCCGTGTAGTTTAAAATTCGTAGTCAATGTAAACAAATATGACATCTGATGAAATCCTGTTAATTTATGAAAAATAAGGATTAAGGAAGGTAACTTATAATTATTTAGTAAATTTTCTAGAACCTGTTGAAACCTACCACCAGTAGGTACCACCCAACTCTCATTGCGAAATATTGTTTACAACAAATTCAAACCTATTTATGTTGAGCGCTCGGTCAGACGAATAAAAAATAACCTACTTTATAACAATGAAATGGTTTTACCAACAAGTCCCAATTCGCTTCCCTCTCAAATTATGCTGTCAACATCTTCACATTTTATCGATGGTCAAATATAACAGAGAAAATCATCCAAGATATTACATTGTACATATAATATTATATCCCGCATGATTTTCTATTATATTTGACCACCGATAAAATGTGATGATCGATAAATGATATATAAAATATAATATGTACAAATTTGAATAGAAACAAATGTGCCACTGACTTTGTACGATTTGGTTCTAGACCGTTTGAAGTTTGGATTACGAAATACGCCCACAAGGCACTTCTTGTGTATATGTTCTTTATTCTATGTACTAAAATATAATACTTTATCTAATCGTGTAAATATTATTCAGTTGAGGTCATGACGATGTTATCATTCAGGGAATTTCCCTATTAATTAATATTTAAAAAAATAATGAATTCCAGAATTAATGAATTGATTGCTCAATAAATGCATGAATTCATTGCTCCGCAAATTTATGATTACTTTATCCATTAATTCATTACCATCAGATGTCTCGTAAATCTAAAAAAATAAGGTTTTTTTATAATTGTTTGACATCAGAATAGTAACTTATCACATGATACATATTGACCTAATTTACAGATATTTTTATCTGATAATAGAATAAATAGAAACGATATAACACTATATCGAAGGGTTTTTACCTGGCTATTGAGTGTTCATTGTTAAGAATTCTGATGAATGCGAAAAATAACAATAAAAAGAACGGCGAAATAAGTTAATATAAATACTTGAGACGGTACAATTTTCAATCAAGTCTATTAAAACTTCAACAAGATAAACAATTATTACTGTCGTATTATATTAAATTATTCATAAAATAAATATTATGAGTGTTCAAAGATATTATCAGCGTTAGGTAAATATGAAATATGTCAAAAATATGATGTACAACAAGAATTAAATTCACTATCAAAACGTGTAAAACTAAAGCTTAAAATTTAATTCCGTAATGGCACAGCATAAGAGATAACAACAACGGTTTACTTAATTATCTAAGAATCTATCTTATCCCTTAAGACTTGGTTTTATTATGAACTCTCTAATGATTATCTTGTTCATAACGAACAATCGTTTAGCTAGCATAGATAAGCTGAGGCTAGTAATTAAACCTGTTGAATGGGATAAATCTCCCAATCCTCCAACACGCTGGCGATGTTAACATCTAGAAAGTAGCACTTGCTCATCCGGCGAGATTAATTAACGAGTATTAATTAATTATCGAGATCGTACCTTCTCGATCTCGAGCCCAATGGAGCACGAGATTAAATCGAGCATGCCACCGCTTGGGTTATATTTCACTTGTTGCGTGCAGTAATTAAGATAATTGAGGATTTTTACTTTTGATAATAATTCATTATTTGCGTGTTATGGAAGTGTAAAATGGTGTAATCAAGGCCACCGGGACGGGATGGGTTAATCACCGTTGAAATGGACGTGCCTATTCAAATTACCTATCCACTTTACTAAGTACTTTCACACTTTTTAATGAATTTATTTATTAACGTACAATGTTTACCATTTAAGTTTAAGATAAGTCATAGTTTGTTTTAGTTGAAAATAAACTAATTAACACGATCACGCGGTCATAAATCAAACAGACATGTTCTAATTAGACGTTGCATTGATATATCAATAAATACTAACAAAATCAATTTTATCCTGATCTACAGTCTCGCATATATAAAATAATTGACAAGTCCCTTTTTAACTCGACCATTTCATTTGTTTGTACTTTCCATTTACACTTTATTATTCAAGCACGCCTGACTTTGACCAGATGGCTAACTTTGACCGAGCTTTTCAATATTATGGTACCTACCTGCCTAAAAGTTTTAAATTGAATAGTCATTGAGATAGTGACGTATCGTCGGAGAAATTGTATTATTTCTTATTTAAAATAAGAAGTTACATATAATAATATTATATATGGTTAATTATTAACTAGATCTGCATACTACGATTTTATTGGAGTGTTAAAGTTTTAGGTCGCACCTACATTAACTAGGTCTTTTATTAGTTTTTACCTAGGTAAAATAACTATTAACTTTTTTACTAACTAGGTCTGCATACCACACTAATATTAGAGTATTAAAGTTTTAAGTCGCGCCTACAATTTAGTTTATTAACTAGGTCTGCATACCTACTAATATTAGAATATTAAAGTTGTAGGTCGCGCCTACAACTTCGTTTATTAATTCGTTTATTATTCATATCATTACTTCTGCTTACCACACTGATATTAGAGTGTTAAAGTTTTAGGTCGCGATTACGATTTCGTTTATTAACGAGGTCTGCATACCACATTGATATTAGAGTATAAAAGTTTTAGGTCGCGCCTACAACTTCGTTCATTAACTAGGTCCTGCATACCATAGTGATATTAGAGTATAAAAGTTTTAGGTCGCGCCTACAACTTCTTTTATTAACTAGGTCCTGCATACCATACTGATATTAGAGTATAAAAGTTTTAGGTCGCGCCTACAACTTCTTTTATTAACTAGGTCCTGCATACCATACTGATTATAAAAGTTTTAGGTCGCGCCTACAACTTCTTTTATTAACTAGGTCCTGCATACCATACTGATATTAGAGTATAAAAGTTTTAGGTCGCGCCTACAACTTCTTTTATTAACTAGGTCCTGCATACCATACTGATATTAGAGTATAAAAGTTTTAGGTCGCGCCTACAACTTCTTTTATTAACTAGGTCCTGCATACCATACTGATATTAGAGTATAAAAGTTTTAGGTCGCGCCTACAACTTCTTTTATTAACTAGGTCCTGCATACCATACTGATATTAGAGTATAAAAGTTTTAGGTCGCGCCTACAACTTCTTTTATTAACTAGGTCCTGCATACCATACTGATATTAGAGTATAAAAGTTTTAGGTCGCGCCTACAACTTATTTTATTAACTAGGTCCTGCATACCATACTGATATTAGAGTATAAAAGTTTTAGGTCGCGCCTACAACTTCTTTTATTAACTAGGTCCTGCATACCATACTGATATTAGAGTATAAAAGTTTTAGGTCGCGCCTACAACTTCTTTTATTAACTAGGTCCTGCATACCATACTGATATTAGAGTATAAAAGTTTTAGGTCGCGCCTACAACTTATTTTATTAACTAGGTCCTGCATACCATACTGATTATAAAAGTTTTAGGTCGCGCCTACAACTTATTTTATTAACTAGGTCCTGCATACCATACTGATATTAGAGTATAAAAGTTTTAGGTCGCGCCTACAACTTCTTTTATTAACTAGGTCCTGCATACCATACTGATATTAGAGTATAAAAGTTTTAGGTCGCGCCTACAACTTATTTTATTAACTAGGTCCTGCATACCATACTGATATTAGAGTATAAAAGTTTTAGGTCGCGCCTACAACTTCTTTTATTAACTAGGTCCTGCATACCATACTGATATTAGAGTATAAAAGTTTTAGGTCGCGCCTACAACTTATTTTATTAACTAGGTCCTGCATACCATACTGATATTAGAGTATAAAAGTTTTAGTTCGTGCCTACAACTTCGTTTATTAACTAGTTCATGCATACCATACTGATATTAGAGTATAAAAGTTTGAGGTCGCACCCACAACTTAAAACGGAGATTAATTGACAAAACATTTCAGCGGAAGTATTCTAAAAATGGTCTAAGCCGGGAAACACGAAAAGGCTGTTTTATCACGCTATTCATTTAGGGGTAGGTCCTGGAAAAAAGGAGGCAAATCTAACAAAAATATAATGAATTGTTGTCTAGCTCACACCACCGCCATAGTACCTACGTTAAAATTCAAAATCGGGAACGTGAAAGGTTAATTTGGGAGCTAAGTGGGAATTGCTATTGAATTCGATCACCCAGTCAAGCCATATCGAGAGCTATTACATTTAATTGTGAAGGTTTGCCTTGAATTATGTCGACGCAAAAAGTAGAATCTGTTTAAATGAAGCAACAAAGCTCTCGAACGATGAGCTCTGATATTTTCACAGCTATATCTGTCTAGGAATTCTAAGCCAGCGAAACTATTTTCATCTCTCAATGTTAATCCCTTTCCGAGCAATGGAGCTTTGAATTAAACATTTGACTGTTAAATAAAAAAATACGCCACGTAGTTAGTTCCATATTTCTAAAATTTTACATAATTCTACAATTTTACATAATTCTACATAACCGCTGGCTGAGAATTCATTTTAACTCATATTTATGTGAGTGAGACATGCATCGATCATTAAAAAAAGGATATACCATCTGCGTTACTGTGGTTTTTCTAAGCAAGGCTTTAGTTTTAGAGCCTAATGTCGTGAGATGGTGAATGAACAAAAGATATTTAAATTCCGACCAATAAATTCCACTCTTGAATGACCGATTTTGGGAGCTGTGAGATAACGTGTCGCCCTTCACGCGGCGGCGGACATGGGCGCGCATCCGTGACGCCGCGCCGCGTCTCGTCACCTTGCGCACACCGCCCTGCGCACCGGACTGCGCGAAGAGCCGCCAAGGGCCTCTAAATCGTGCCACGTGATGGTCATTATTCCACGTGCCCTTCTAAACGTTAATATTACTTCCTGAGGTGATGGCCGACGCTAAAGGCCAGTGCGCTACACCTAAGAAGGATACACATTACACATATTTTCAACTGTGAGTTGTTGAGAGTCCCCCCGTTCATTTAACATATTCTCAGTTCACAGCGTGGCGTTAATTAATGGTACAGCTTCAATAAATCATGGTCTGTCGAATATTATGTTGAAAAATAATCATTCTATGAAATAACAAGTTATTCTTTATTCTATGACAAACAATATAACTGAGCAAAAAAACTGTGAAAACTGGTTTTCATAAAAAACAAATTAAATTAAAGACGAAACAAATTATTTGAATACCTTTCAACATTAAGTACAACCATAAAGACTAATTAATTGTTTCTTTGTTTTCTACATTCGTGAATAAAAAATTTCGTTGGATTTAGGTTTTTAAGGTTGCATTGATTTTGAGACGACAACATACTAACAATAATGTCACCGGCTTTTTAAAATTAAAATTGGCAATAAATTAAAATAGCATGTTTTGATGCGGTTTGGTTGTTTTATAGAACTGCTGCCAACCGTAGCTATCAGCATTCCGGTCAGTCAGGGGTTTTGCGTTTTCTAAATCGGTTGACGACGCTAGATTCCAGTTACAGAAACATTTATGACATGATGCAATGTATCGAGAGATTGCGTGTATTGATTTATATGTCGGAAGTATCTAAGCAAAAAAACGTAAGGACGAAAGCCGGTCTAAGCGATAAAAACGCAGATAAAAGTCGAATATCAAAAGCCATGGTGACCGTCGATGCTACTGACCAGTTATTCGAATGGTTGTATACACGGAGAAAATGAGTACTCCTGATTTATTAAAATCGTGTTAAACGGGTGACAGCACGCCATTTCCCAAGAAACTATAATAATAATAATATTGGACAATTTGTATAGAGCCGCTTTTGTAAGATCACGGGGCGCTTTACAGTTGATGCAGGTATTACAAATAATATAAATATTACAAAAATAAAGTGAAGTGAAGTTAAGTAAAATGAAGAACAGAAACAGGTGACACGAAGATAGAAGATGAGGACTCTGCAGGAAGAATCCTAGGTGGTGAAGAAACTGGACCAGCTGCTGATGATGATGAAGATGAGCGAGATAGTCCACCAACAGTGCCAGCACGAGGATCATCATCCGTCCAGGTATGTATCTGCTGCTAATAAAACGCTGACACCATATCCTCACATAGATACCAGACCTTGGCAGCACCGCTGTGACGTTCGACGAAGATAGAAAATGGAGACTCTGCAGCAAGAATCCTAGGTGGTGAAGAAACTGTACCAGCTGCTGCAGCGAGATAGTCCACCAACAGTGCCAGCACGAGGTTCATCATCCGTCCAGGTATGTTTCTGCTGCTAATAAAGCGCTGACACCATATCCTCACATAGATACCAAACCTTGGCAGCACCGCTGTGACCTTCGACGAATATAGAAGATGGAGATTCTGCAGCAAGAATCCTAGGTGGTAAAGAAACTGGACCATCTGCTGCAGCGAGAGACGAAATCGCGTCCACTAACAGTGCCAGCACGAGGTTCGTCATCCATCCAGGTATGTTTCTGCTGCTTATAAAGCGCTGACACAATATCCTCACATAGATAACAGTCCTTAGCAGTACCGCTGTGACGTTCGACGAAGATAGAAGATGGAGACTCTGCAGCAAGAATCCTAGTTGATGAAGAAACTGGACCAGCTGCTGCAGCGAGAGACGCAACCGCGTCCACCAACAGTGCCAGCACGAGGTTCGTCATCCGTCTAGGTATGTTTCTGCTGCTTATAAAGCGCTGACACAATATCCTCATATAGATAACTACATTCTTAATATATTGGAACACGTGTTCACGAAACTGCGCTTATCATGTTATTATACAAGGACGAAATGCGACGCCATCCGTATTTTACTAATATTTTATTAGAGAATCTGTCAATTCATTCGATAAAATCCTGCAGCCTCGTTTTCAACAGGAACACGAATAATTTGAGGATCTTCAATAAATTAGTAATATTTTATATCAGTAAATTTTCTCCGGTAGCTAAAGCGATGGTTAAAATGTAAAACGACGAATGAAACAATCAGGCCTAAAGGTGTCGAGCAACAATCTATTATCTCAGATGTATTCACTAAGCATAGCCAAAGTTATTTGAAACACGTATCAAATCTGAATGCTGGTATTTTACAAGGGCAAGAGTCAATACCTTACTCGTCTACATAGTTACTAGTGGAAGGTTTTAGAAAAAGAAAAATCAAGTTGATATTATTTTATATAAGGGCATAGGCATTTTTTTAAGCACACTAATGTAATATGTATATGGTAAAACTCACAGACGAGAAGATAATGGCGAGGGGTAAAATCAACTGTTGAAGAACGAAGGGCGTAAGGCTGACTGTGATTCGTCAATAAATCAATCTGACAGTAAATAGGCATCTCGCATTATAATATCACCATTTACTTCTTAAAAGTAAAATCTGCTTTTGAATGAATAGACATTTTTACATGGGAGCGCAAATTACTCGCCACGTTATGAACAAATTTGCGAAGTCCAAATTCGGCAAAAAAATTCGGTTCTATTTTCAGAGTCGAATATTTCGTTTAAGTATTTAGTTAAGACACTTTTATAAATGTTCATAATTTACTTCCCAGCAACCAACCAGCTTTGTGTTTCGCGTCCAGACGTTTCTCGATGTGATAGTATCTATATGTTTCTAAAACTGATCTATATTATACGATGTGAATATGCTTAAAATAAAGTAAAATAATGCTTATATATGGAATGTAATACGACAATTGAGTTTATTCTCTTTTTCACATCTATTTTTACAAGTTTTCATAGTACAAGTCAACATTTTGCCGTGTTATTTCGTAAAATGAACCGATGATGCCTCGACCATAGTTCGCACAAGAATGATGACGTCACGTTTTCAAATTTCACTTGAGGCCATACGCGAGCCCAGCCGGCTCCAATGGAACCGGTATGGGGAGTGGGGATAATACGCTTTTAATCACTTAGGGCAGGTCTACTAATATTCATGTCTATGGTAAAACTCATCTTAAGTATAGGTGAACCTAATTTAATCCGAAAATAATAATATTCAGTGTGGTTTGTTTACAAACAAGTAACACACGTCATGTATGATAAATTTTATTGCTATGTGTGATAATAACGGTGCTGCCAAGAAAATTATACTAGAAAATGATAATCTGTTGTGATTTTCTAACCAAAAGGAAAGCTAGACCTTGTAGGACATGGAGATGTTTTTAAGAAATCGCTGTTTACGAACAGAAGACCGAGGCTTGTAGGGTCACATTTAAGGCCAAAATATATACATACATTAGGGTACATGTGGTAAGCGAGCAGGTACCTGTGGCAAGTAATAGAATCATAAAATTATAGCAATAGTTTAGTAACTTTTTTACTCTCTTAATAAAATGTGTATATTTAAAACATGAAGGTACAAAGTAAAAAAAGTATTTTAAAACTTACCAAAGTATTTTCAGTTTTTCTGAAAAAATTATATGTTTGAGGTACCGCAATAACATGGGAAGATTTATCATACTATGTAAAAACAGCCACAAAAATGTACAATTACCTTATTTAAATGTAGCAAATCACTTGAGGTGACCCAGGGCAGATGTGTTGGTTATCCAATAGATGGATCCCGGGGCGGCGGTACCCATAAGAGGTTTGCATCCATTTATGGATATGATTTTCTGAAGAGAAGAGCTTTAATCTTTCTTAAATCGTGAGGCAATTTATTCCAGGTTCTGATACTCTGTTAGCACGCTCACTGACTTATCTGATCCTTCGACCTTCGGATAACTCTGAAATAATATCCTGACGATGTCACTGATATAAGAGTTGACTATCGACAATTGGAAATTTTAGGAACGCGCTGTTCTGATGAGTAAGCCGGTGATAAATACCATCCAGTAAAGCTTGAACTGGATACTTTCAGAATATTTGAAAATATATAGAAATATAAAAAACGTACATGTAATAAAAAAAGTACAGTTTTTTTTTTAAAGTATTGTTACAAAATCTCTGAAAAGAAAATATGTATTCTTGAATTTTAATGTACTTATAAAATATAAACAATTTATTATGGGTTTAGTATCAAAATGATACCTGTTACGTTGTGCTTTCGGATCTTCAAGTAGGTACATATGAATCCGAACTCGATATCAATTTTAATAACTTATTTAATGGATTTATTTGAGAAATTACTAGATAATTATGAATGAAAAAGTCATGAAGAAAACAAGTATTAAGGTTTAGGTGATGAGTGCGGGTAGAAAGTCGAGAATCTTCAAAGGAAACTATAAACTTCACTTGCACTGTTGGTAAACAACTTTTGTTAAAGTGCCAGTCGACTAAATGATATAATAGTAATAATAATTGACGGCGTCAGAGCGTATCATAGGAACAACGTTCACTTAAACGTAGCGTAGCAAATAGTGGGGATGTTCAAGCTTAGTTCAGCGATCGACAACATTTTGAAAATAATTACAGAAAATTAATTATGTAAATCGATTTTATGATATCATTTTTCGACATAGGAAATTTTTAATTATCACAAAATCCATGTGGATTCACGGTCGTCTGGAAACCAACGACCGAATAGTGGGAACTCAACTAGTCTTAAATGACAGTTAAAATATATAGTATTGTTAATTTATTAAGAATTGCTTCAAATTATTGGTAATTAACAAATGAATTAATAGGTTTCCTGATAAGCATTTTTAGTAAAATACGAATATATTATCAGGATGTCCGAACACGTTCATAAAAATACTAATATTTTTGTATTTTGTCGTAATATATTATCAAGGCAAATGCAGGTGCATAAAAACGTGTTTCGATATATTAGGAATTTACTAAAATTTATAAGGAAAAGGCCTGCAATCCCGTTTTTAACCGGATTACCTACAATATTAATAGAATGTTAATCAATTAGCAATTCTCAAATTTCTCCATAAAGCATTGAAGACTGAAAACAAACGATTGATTAAATCTTTATGGGCTTAATTAAATAAACTTTCACTACACTTAAACTTAAAAATCACAAAAGTTAGCAATGTTAAATAAACATGCGAAACTATTATAAATATGCCATTAGAAGAATATATGAAATTATAAAAAAAATCTCACTCCTCAACCTAAATGTAAGTTAATTAAAGGATTAGTTGGTTTAAATAAAACACTTTGTTGATATTATATTCATATGAGCAGAACTGTATAAATTCAACAAAAGTATAGTAATAATAATTGGCTAATTTAAATAGCGTCTTTTTGATGAAAAATCAAGTCAACTAGTTTCAGCTATTCCGAACTTTCATCAGAATAGCATAAAAATATACACACAAGGTTAGGATATGTTAGGCACACGTTATAAAAATGTTTTTACACAACTTAGTGTTAGAAGTTCAAAATTTAAAAAAAAATATTTAAAAAGTAACAACGAACTTCATCGGTTGAGCCCTCCTGTAAAATCGTTCGCTACAGAATGAAAGAATGGCAAGGCCAACAGTACGCCACTACCTAAAACAACGACTACAACAGGCTACAAGTGTTACGTCACAACCGAAAGCCGACAGCCGAGGAACCGATAGCCAAAAGGCACGCAGCGCCGCATTCAAATACAAAAAAAAACTTATAAAACTCCTTTGACAAATTGTAAATCACGATCCTCTTCCTCGAAGCCAATTGACGGACATTCCATAAATTAACGATTCGAGGTTAAAATTATCCAGAATTTAGTTACAGGTACCTGAAATAATTATTAGTATTCATCTCGTGGCAACAGGTTCAATTTCCAAGTAAAATGTTAGCTTATAATCAATTTATCGTTAGGGCTATTTTAAATTCGACCTGGAAAGTCTTCGGTTCTAGAACAAGTTCGTCATACCGAGAATTTGATAATCAATGAAGTACAAATAATATCACAAAAGACAAAACAGGTGGTCGATAGCTGTTGGGTAGGACGTTCGACAGAAGTTCGCTTGTCGCAGCGCGTACCAACACATTTTCAGATGGGCTTAGTAAAATGGACTGCGCTATACTTTTGACCAACTAAGACGAATTGTCTAGAGTTATCAGGACTATGACGTTCTCAATTGTGGTATGTTGTGAGGTTGGAGGGAGTGGGTATGGGAAGGAGATAGGGAATCAGAATCAACCTGTAATCTAACCAAATCAGATTTGGTCACAAAACACTGCTAAAGCCATTTCAAGCAACGTTAGGATTTTGAATGGTTGTATTCCACCAGGGCGATACTGTCTCTGTGTAGCTGGGGAGTGTGACAAAACGTTAAATGTACAAAATGTATATATTATTATATATACCAGTGGGCTTATCATATTAGCAATATTTACATTTCAGATATTACAATAATAATTACGTTGGCCAAAAAATGGACAGGAATTCTATGAAAGTTTTCATTTCCCACGCGGTTTTCATGAGTATTTTCACCGTGGAAAATTTCAGAAAATTAATATGTCTTAAAATGTATTTTCAGAAATTCTTTCGTTTTCCTACGCGTGCCAAAATTCCGCACATGTTGTTTAGCACGTAAAGCATAAAATGCATCCTTATGTTTTAGTTGACTTTAATAGCATCAAAAGAATTAACTATATTATATTATACTCTCAGTATCGCCCTGGTGTTTTAAAAAAATAAACATTCCTTATACATTAGAAACAAATAAGTTTAATACATTATAAGATAAAAGATTATAAAGATTTACCAAATTTAAAAGGGAAAAAATTCCAGGCAATGATGGAAATCGTGTCAATGAAACTCGACTCAAGAATCAATAGAGTTTCCTTTTAGAAACTTGCCTAATTGACACAAATATGTCTACATGCGAATTTTGTTCAGGAGCAATATACTATGATAATATATCCATTGGAAGGTTTGTTCGACACATGGGTAAATAAAATAATCTATGATGAAGCTGTCTCTGATAGTCGTCAGGATCATAGATACCTACGCTTTACAAAATAGATGAATTCTCTGTCCACTAAAGTCTCACTGCCTACGGGCTATTAGAATAGCTTTCTGATAATATAATACTGTGAGTATCACCCTGGATATTGATTGAGGCCATTTATATATAGTATAACAATGATTGAGGCCAACATTCGGAATCGAAACGTTCGACATTATGAGCACCATTTATTACTATTCCTTATTATATATATTATATTATATTGTTGATTTTTTTTATCCTGACGAAGAAGCTTTGAAACATGTACATTATTATTAATTAAAAGTGGTGTACACACAGTATTTCATTTTCGTATAAATAATATTATCAATTTCGACAGCAACAAGGCTACAGTTAAATAGTCAATAATAAAATTGGAGGTAGGTAAGTTACACGGAGAAAACTTAAGGACATAAAATGTTGCTTATTCATTAAAAATTTCGTCAAATTACTGGTATTCCTGTTAAAACAAGACTGCAGGCATTTAAATAATAAATTGACAGGTTTCCTAACAAAGTATTAGTAAAACGCGAATATTTTTTGAGGACGGTGGAACACGTGTTCATAAAAATTCTAATATTGTTGCATTTCGTCATTTTATTTATCCGGAAAAGTGCACCTGCGTAATCCGATGAATTCTAAAAAGACTAATATTTTATCAGAAAATGGATTGAAATCACGTTTTTAATAGGATTTCAATAAAACAGCCATATTCATTTTTCTCCGTGTTAATAAATGGCTTAATTTGAAGGCTGTTTCATAACGAGAAATTTGACCTCATTAAGTGTATAATAGGCAAATGACCGGAACGACCCACATGATTTCTCTCTTGAGCAACCTCGAAAGGGCCAAAACATCATCAGGTCATCAAAGGGATGTAGGTATTACTGTGAAAGCCATAAAAATGCTCACATCCAAGTATTTACCGAAATTTAAATTCGAAGCGGAAGCATTTTCAACGTTTTTAAACAACTAACCTTGCCTATATTCAATCCTAACCTATGTTAATAATTTCGGACTTTTACACAAATAAATCGGCAGGTAAATGTAAATGCTAGTTATTACCGGTAATATAGAATATTTAACAATTTACGGACGTTTGTAGTTTTTTTTTTTAACGTGGGCTAAATTGCATCCCCAATTTGGGGTATGCTGTGAGAAGGAAACGCAAATGAGGAAGATTATTATTCAAATTTGATAACTAAAATGGCTAATTCTAAATGCACGGAGAAAACTGATAAACAATTTTTACTAAGAAACGGGACTGCAGATCCTCAACGAATAAATTGATAGGTATCCTGTTAAACATTTACTTACAACGTAATAACGTGTACTTGTTCATAAAAATCGTCATATTATCGCATTTTGTCATTATTTATTATCTAAACACTTGTTTCAATATATTAGGAATGTACTAAAAGTTTCAAATAAATCAGGAATACCAATTTTTCTCCGTGTTTTATAATTCTTTTGGGGTTTTACAGTATTTACGATATTAACGGCATAAAGAATGAGTAATTAATTAATTCTTCGAAGATTGCTTATAAGTCGAATTAAAGTCGTGGTATGTTAGCTATACATTATGCAACTACTGTGGCTCGAATTTTTTTAGTACGGTAGTCGTAAATCTGTTGGCATTGAATTGAGCTAATACTGCTACCTCGGGAATTATGTCATTCGCTGTAAGTAAATCACTTCATTAAAATGCCGGGAAATCAGAAGGCTGCGTTCACACTATGAAATATTGAATGTTAAATACCTTCCGCGTTTTATGTATACACTAGTGAATAGTTAATGTAAATATATTTAGTAATAATAACCCAAGTAAAATAATGAATTTTAACAAAACTCATCACATTCAACCTTTATAATAGAGAGCATTGATTTGTACTACCCCTAGCTATAGCTGTTGGAATGAGTAAAAGGAACATGCGAGTTTTTTTACAATCTATACGTTCGTAGACGGCGCTAATTTAATTATTTTACGATAAAACACGTTTTGCAAGTAATGCTTCAAAATATTAACATAAAATGTTTGTTCGCGCATATTATGAACATGAATAAATAGTTTTGTCCGTAGAAAGACGCAATTATTTTAGAAAAGGCATACAAATAAAATAGATTCAATCCAATATTGTATTTGTATGTCCATTTTGAAAGAATTGGGTTCTTATACGGATAAAACTATTTATTTATATTCGTATTACCTATGTGCGGGCGCAAACAAATAATTAGTCTTAATATTTTAAATCATAATTTGTAAAAAGTGTATTTTATAACACAATTAAATTTACAACATCTTTGAATGCGTAGATTACAACGTACGATCAAGTGGAACAAGTATTTAAATGTAAACTTTTTCAACTCTTTACAATAATATTATTCCACCCTGAAATTGCACCAAGTTTTCAAATACCTACATTAGAATTCACGACCTTAAAACTCCAAATCATTCTTAGCCCCGCACAATGCCGAATACATGTCAACTAGTAATTCATAATATAGGGTTTCCAATAAGAGGTGTTATTTTGAATAACCCGCTATTTCGGTAGATGTTACTTTTGAAGCTATCATTTTTAATTTATATAAATAATAAAATAAAATAAGTGATAAGAAAGTGATAAGTGATAAGAAGTGATGTGTAGTTTGTGGCAAGTGTGTATTTATGTATATAAAATAAATAAAAATTTAATTTATTTACATAATAAAATAACACCTCTTATTGGAAAACCTTATATTTTGTACTCATCACTCCAGTGTATTTTTTAGGAATCCGAACTAGTTTCATCAAAATTTTGTTCCTTATTTTTAATTATTACTAATTAATAGCAAAGAAGGTTATTTCTTGCAACTTACGAATGAATATCTTGTTTCCCAACCTGCCTCTTTCCCACCTCTCCCCCCCCTGCCACACCCTTCAGTCCCACAACACACCTACCCCAATTATTGCAAATGATGTACTTCCACTTGATTCTGACGGTCGGGACTTTTGTACGTTGCTCACGTAAAAAAAACATGCAAATAAGGAGGTTCCGATCAACACAAAGTATACATTTAAAAAACTTAATGTAACCTACATCTAGTTATTTTTTTATTATTCAGTTTGTACTTTTAGAGATTTGTTTGTACAGTCAAAATTGTTATAATTGTGTCGTTTATACAATGTGCATGCAATTCCAAAATCTTTGTAAATGCAGTATAGGACATAAATAACATATCGATTATTTGATTCACCGCATTTAGGAAGTACGTAGCTCTCCCTACGGGTGAGTTCATAAATAAATTGGTGCGGCTCGCTCGATAGTATATGAGGTTATGATAATGTCCTCGAGAGTGAGACTTTGGAATTAGGAATTTATTTGACCCAGAATCTCATTGTTAGATATATATCCGGTTATTAGAAGAAAAGAATATTAAAACCTCCACGTATCTTTAAGGGGTGGTAGGTAATTGGCCAGGCCTAAAATACAAATAGAAGGGTTTATCCAATCTTATCCAATACTAACTACTACTTAAAAAATACTAACTACGAATTGTTACTTATTACGATGGTAGGTATATCTAATAATGTAACACTATAATAAATAGCATCTAGATGATAATGACACCGTCTCGACAAGGGATCAGAGTTCAAGGCATCACAGTTCAAGTTTACAAGAAATATATATTGCGATATTACGTAATCATAAATAGTTACAGTGGAATGCAGAATGTTGATTATATTTCTGCAATTTTTCATCTGTGTTTTTTTTTAAACGCTGTGAGGAAGGTCCATTCAAGAAAAGGAAAGAGAAGAAGTTTTGGGAAGGAAAAAGGTAGGTTTCGAGGAGTGACAAACGTACGAATCCATCGCGCTTAGTGGGGTGCAAGGCAATCGCTCGAGAGCTAAGTGATTGGGTTGAGACACCACAGTTGGAGAAGTCAATCTCCCTCAATCGGCCTCTAGCGATCCGACCTGCCCCGTAATTAGTGAGCAGACGCATCCGCCTCCAAGACCTGAATGAACCTCACCCCCATGAACCCGGGCACCCCTACTAAGTCACAAACGTTGCGAACCACTTGGGGCGACCGATGGCAGAGGTGTTAATTATCCAACGAATTGTTCCCGGAGCGGCCAGATTGAATAGAACGCTATTCAAGAATGTTTAAATTTTCAATGTTAAGGACGAAATAACAAAACCGTATCCATCAGTGATCTCACGTCACCGAACAATCGCGGATATGAAACTACGAATTTTGATCACTTAACGTGATGAAGATAGTGTTTTGTAATATACCCGTACAGCCTGTTTTATATGCATGTACTAGTGGGACTTTGCACATAAAAATATACACGTATTCGTTTAGTAAACTACGTAGTACATTTCCACGCTGCTGTATTGTATTATTATATTATACTTGATTGTATTGGAATGTAGTAGATTGCCATTATATTGCAGCGGTAACTAACAACACAGCGTTTTCTTGAGACTCTCGAGGAAGACACAGTGTTTTTATTTACCACGGCAGCATACTTATCCGAGGTGGGCGGCGGGTTTTATATTACCGATGAATTATTTATCGTAATGTGAATAATTAAATTTAAATCCAATGATAACGTTGATGATTTTTTACGGCATCGCAAATATCAGTGCATTTTTGTATTGCAGGTACAAAATCTGGACCAGTAAATTAAACAAACCGGATTAATGAGATTTTATACAAATTTAAATGATAATAGATCAAACAGAAACTGTTTTCTTAAGATCCGGCTATTTATAATGATAATGAAGGCACGTGTAACTTTATATCAACTGCCAACCGTACGGAGAACACTTACTGATATAAAATATTGTTAATTTATTAAAAATCTGGTCAAATTATTCGTTTTCGTTTTTCATTTCCTTAAGGGATTAATGAATTGACAAATTTCCTAACAAACTATCAGTAAACTACGAATATGTTGTGAACATGTGTTCTTAAAAATTAATATATTTTTGATTCTCTTCCATTATATTTATTAGGACAAATCCACCTGCGTTTTCAGCGTTCTTTTTCAATTTATAAAATTAGCATAAAAACGATCACAATATAGTACCTACCTTAAAGGAAATTTTTAAAAAGACAATAGATAGGTCAAAATAGATGGAAATAACCATGGAATTTTAATATCCATGCTCTTGGGAAATGACATTGTGAGTAGATTTAAAAATCTTATCTTGATACCTTTTTTTCCAGAACAATAATTTTTTGTAAAATTTGGGACATGTGATGGTGCCTTGCCTCAATTAAGGATATGAGGTTTTTATCCAGTTAAGAATTTCTTACCCATAAAACGCATCGATGTAACGTAAAATCAGTCAAAAAATACAACCATCAGATGGTAATAGTAATAAGGCCACAAATGAGCCGCAGTACTAATCAGCTAGAAACATGAAAGGGTATTGTTATAAGCCCTAGCTAGTTAGAGCATTACGAAAGAAAACATAAAATAAAAATAAAATCCTCAATTAACTTGAGTTAAGAGGAAGCTACAAGCCAAAAATGTGTATATTTTTGGCATACCTTATATCGTAAGTAATGGGCATTAAAATCGCTTGACAAACGGAGTCTAGAAACGTTCGATTTCAAGCAAAAAATGGTTTTTATTTATTTTGTAAATAATTTTATAAGAAAGCAAAAAAGTTAATCAAATGAAACTGTCACAGATAATCTTAGCTATAATACTGTGTTTTAAAAAGTTGTTTCCTTTATGTGTTCATAAATTTCTATTGACAAAATATTTTTTTTAGTAGTTTGCATTTATATTTTTTATTGAGTAATTTATATATTTATTTGTATTCTACTCAAGCGAAGCGATAGGAAAACCTTCAATTTATCTAAAGCATATATTTTGTATTCATAATGTACACCAATTCGTTATAAAGATTAATCAAAATAGTGATTTGGCATTTAGCTTCGCCTTAAATTGATATTTCAAAGCTCCATATCTTATTCTGTAAATGACATCACGATTGAAAATCTCGCAATAGCACAATCTATAATGGAATACGGCATTATTGCCTGGGGCTATGCCAGTAAAAAATACATAGACACACTGTATAAAGCTCAGAAAACCTTAATAAAAGTAATACTTAAAGTACCAATACTAACACCCGCTTCAACCATATTTAAACAATTCCCAGTGTTGAAGATTCAAAAACTATATTCAAAACAAATACTTACTTTCCTTTACAAGAACCTAAACACATTTAAAACTTCACAAACTTCTCGCAATACCAGAACAAGACATGCACACCAACTACTGTAACTAATACCAAAAACCAACACATCCTTTGGACAAAAACACTACAGATTCCAGGCTGTAAAACTATTCAATTCACTTCCAACACAATATAAAACATCTAATCTTACAGAATACAAAAAACACATATGGAACTGGCTACAATCCTTTTAATATTTATTTTTTTATATTTCACTTTTTTGGAATAACTATGGAATAACTACTGTTATAACTATGGAAAAATCGATTTTATATTTTAATTTTTAATGTTTCTCTGTGTAACCAACTCCACTGTATTGTTTTAGAATTATATAACTTTACAATTGAAAAAGTCCTCCACAACACAGGTGAACTCCTAGCGTGGAGGACAATATACTATACCATTGTATAACAAATATATTAAAGAATAAAAAAAAAAATTAAAAAAAAATAAAAAAAAAAAATAAAAAATAAAAAACAGTTGTGTTGGCACATAAACAACAGATAGAAAAAGCTGAGCAAAATTTCATGATTTTAGAGACTACCGATCGAAAGCATTTCGAAATATATTTATGCTATAAGTTTTACGTGAACCTAGAAAATAATGTACAATCCTAGACATTAGAGACCATATTATTGGCCCAATAGTCTTATATAACCTCATTGGTATGTCAGAACTGACCTACATCCGCGTTGTGTCAATCTACAATTTGTCACTTGACTCTATTAATGTAATTTATTGAGTGAGTGAGATACGATATGACACAAGAGCACACATCGGTGGAAACTTTTTTTATATAAAAAAGCACAGCTGAACCAATAAATAAAAACATATTTTCCAGTGATTAATTGGATGAAAAACATAATTTATTATCTTCTTTTTTGTGTGTGTGTGTATGACCACCACCTTCGTGTTACGTAAGGTCAATACAAGTGGCTGTAAAAATATTACGAAATATCATTAAGTATTCGCTTGAATATAGTTAGTTATAATATAGACATAAGCAAAGGCTCGAATTCTACATAATACACCATTATTTTTTGCAATCCCAAAAAAATACAAAATTTACTACAAAAACATGCTAAAACTTCAAGACCTAGAATCGATTTTGAAAAATGAGATGTCCCTTTTTGAGATCGGAGTTATCAGATTGAGATACGTTCAGTTAGCACACACCATCTTGATGACAGTCCCACCAAGTGGTGTCGAAGCAGAGAGAACGTTTTCCGCTGCTGGGTTTTGTTAACACATCTCCGTTCACGTATGGGTTAACACGACTCTCCATAATCGTGTTTTTTACGATCTTGTTTTTTGTCAGTCTCCTATAAAAATTATTAGGTTACATTTTCAATGTATTTTTTATAATTTTACTAGTATCAAAGATGATTGTTCTCAAATGACTTTAAAGAGTCCTGAACCCACTGAAAGACAACCTGGATTCTCACTGCCTCGTAAACACTGGTCCGTCATCAATAGGATAAGGTCCTCCCATATGATGCACAGGTGGGGCCTTAAAGAGTTGGTGATGCGTGAATGTGGTGCAGACCACCGAACATGTGGTCAATGCCCGCTGCATTCATTCCCCGGAGGAATTGACATGGTTCACAGGGCGACGCCTGGGGCCTTAGACTGACTCATTAACCTAGATGTTTCCCTCTGACCCCACACCATACGAAAGGCGCTTCAGAATTAATCAAACGAAAGCAGAGTTTAAAAAATTATTAAAACTTATTACTACTTACTACTGCAATTTGTTCAAACGAATGTGAAATTTAATTACTTCTGGTAGAAAATGGAGAACTTATACAAATATAGTGACTTAATTACAACTACCTCCTCGTACATACCGTATTTAAGCACTTTCAGCAACAGCCCGAATATCTAAGATTTTTTTTTATTAACAGTAGCTAGATTGTATGCATATAAAATACAGGGTTTATCTATAGCAGACCACTTGCAAGAAAAAGCCGAGATAAAAATACTGCGCCATCAACACTTTCTCTCGCAACATGTAAGACGATAATGTATGCACATTTTAATTCTCTATGCACAACACGCCATCCATTGGGCGCCGGTATGCAATCCACCTCGTGCGGCCGAACCGGTTCTCTGACGCGACCCGCCGGTTGGGGGGGACTGGCCAAGGACAAAGGGTATCGCGGGGAATCACCCGGGATCAGTTGTCAACCCACAAGACCCCAGGGACTCGAGGGAAAGTCAATCGAGGGTTCGAAAAGATATAAATTAAATCACAGAATTATTCCAAAAATACTGCAAGCTTGCTTAAACCCAAATCTAAATAGTTTTACTACCCAAAATATGGAATCTGGTATTGTTTAATTTCATATCAATCATATTTCGTCTCTTTGCAGTTTTATGCACCCTTAATCGAAATTACTGTCACGAAAGGACAAACAATACGGTTGTGTTGACTTAATTAAGGCAGATAAATGAAAATGTCAAAGTTATAACCTGAAATGACATTCCGATAAAACAACGGTTTCGTCGAGATTAAAGAGAATAAATACAAGAGACAAATGTCTGTGCGAATTTCGTGACGCCAGAACTCACCGGTCTAGATTTTTTGAATGCTTTAAAAAACAGCATTTCTACTTTATAGTGATTTGACAGCCATTCTAAAAAATTATAATATACTTGCTTTTTTTTTCGATGCTAACTAAATGTTGTTATTATTTTGTAAATCACATAAAAAAGGTAACGGGCGCAAATGGGACTCGAACTCAGGATCTTCTGTCTTACCGGGACGATACTCTACCAATATTGAGCTACTGAAAGCAAATGTATCATTATCGATCTCATTTTTCAATTTAAGAATCACCTTTATCATCCTCAATTAACTCAATTAATATTTTTGGCTGCTATGTGTTTGTGTGATTGCAAAGACTAGCCGAATACATTTCGTATTACAATTAGGTTTATAAGTTATTCCAATAAACTGAAATAAATACAGTTCTATATTACCAAAAATGTTATTATTTACACAAGTAGGTTCATTCATATACGCCAGGAGTATTATCAGATTATTGAATCGTTATCGACCTATCACATGGTGCATACATTTACTACCTCTGATACGAATTATTGCGCAGGAAAAAAATAAGCACTAAAGTTTGTAGATATCAGAGATGGTAGTGGCAGAATATTTTGTTATCAAACGCGGACTTGTGTTTATAGTGTAAATTATATAAATAAACCAACCCCGGAATGTGTTACATTCTTGCTAGGTAATTATCATCTGCCGTATTGCCACATAAATAAAGAAATAACAAATTTCTAGTTCAGACTTAAATGAACAGAATTGGATAACCCGTTGGGGGCTGGGTGTCACAAACGTGGTGGTCAGTTTTATTTCATTCTCAAAACTTCCGTGCGGGTCAGATTTTTTTTCTCCTTAAAAATGATCACATTCCTCGTATGGATTTATAGTTACATACCGCTTGGTTTAAGTTTTTAAGGGATACATTAACTGGGGGACTTATCAGAAGAAATCAAAATGGCAACCCGTACGGCGGTATTTATGTTTTCTTCAATGTATCTTTATAACGAGTACCAAATTAAGGTAAAGAGAGTAATTTCAGGGTTGATAGATGTAATCTTTTTTCTTTATTTCGCCAGACACATTTTTAAACAAAGGTTTTTTATGTCGGTCTCTCTCGGGGAATTCCCGTGTCGTGGCAGACGTGTTCTTTATTTATTCGTAGTTGAATTGATCTACGTTATTAAAGGAAATCGTGCAGTTCAACACTTGCCAAGTTCATTTTAGCATTACAAAAAGCACTAAATAATAAAACGATTAATTCGAGTAAAATGAGAACCAGCACGTCCAATTGACAAAAACTACGAAACTTTCGAGAAATAAAATATCAATACCCGCACGGTCGTATCAGGCAAGTGTGAAAGGGTTATGATCATTAACATGTATTAAACATTATTATGAATTCAAGGAAATCACAATGATAATAAAGGGCTAATGTTAAATTTATTTTAATCACGAGTGAACGCGACCTTCGCGAGTAAGTATCGTCATAAATAAAAATATATGGATTGTTAAATCATGTTTTTAAGGTTAGATGATTTTTTTAGTGGGCGAACGGCTGATTAGTGCGCTAAAATATGATTGGTTCAGAAATTTAAGAGGAAGCTTTTAACTTTTTGACTAGAACCGATTAAAGTGTAAAATCAAAGAACTTTGCAAAAGTTTCATTTTCCAGAAATCTTGAAAGCTGTAAATGATATCATTTCGTAACCTTACGATTATATTAAATAATAATAATAATAACTCTTCTAGAACTCACGTTTTGGACATCGAGAAGAAATTGAAATAAAACGTATAAAATTATATTTGGAAGAACTTTACAGTGGCTTCGCAATAAAGTTTGTTAGTTGCTAGGCACGCTCACCAACCAACGGAGAAGTATAATTGGTTTTAATTTATTAGTAGGTAACATTGTGATTCTAGAAGAATCTTTCCGAGACAAATGAAAGGTTCTTAACATTAGATCAATAAAAAACAAATTAGCAGCTATTGTTCGGCAAGCATAAATCTTTAAAGTAAATAATAAGTTTGGTAAAATAACCGAGATAAGTAAACATGAAAGGTCGAAAGTAGATCAAGGGATCTGTGCTATGTCCGTATTGTCCGTCTATGTGATTTTCAGGGCACTTTATTGTATTCGACAAATACATCAGACGCCTTCTCGCTTCTGGAAGTGGCTTCATTACGGAAGGATTTCATTACGTTTCTCGATTCAATAATAATTGTCTCTACGGGTTCATTTCAACGGTATCAGCAGACCCGAGAGTTGTAAATTAAAATTGATGGAAGTACACGGAATATACCCACAATATCAAGCACCAGAAAACCGTTGAATATACCAAAATGTTTAAAGATGTGTGTCTACGGTTTACTATATAAGACTACGTTGTGACTCAAGACCATTGATTTTTTTCGAGCACTTAAAATCTATAATTTTTCTAGATATTTGATGAAAAAAGCTAACAGACAAGCTGATACATCCGTTATAATCTCTCGCTCTTTCTGATAAACGATGCATGAAACCGTAAGAGAGTTTATAACAAAGCTCTAAACGTGACCACTTTGTACATTTGTATCTTAATTAATATATAAAAATCTTGCCAGCATTTGTTTGCGATCGCAAAACTCGAAAAGTACTTTACCGATATCGCTGAAAAGTGTTTTTATTAGTGTCAGGAGTGTTTAGAGAGTGAATGGTGAAAGAAGTCGGAGACGCCCGAGAGAGATATATTAGCAATAGCGAAGCATCGCCGTGTCCACTAGTACTCTTATAAATATCTTTTATATACTGGAAAAAAAACAAGTCTGTTAAAAATTCCATGAACTATCCGATTTTTTTGTGAATTAAATGAAGAACTCATTTTTTTCCCGGTTTTGTTTTATTGTAGGTATAATGTTATTCTTACTACCCTCTTGTCATTGTCAGTATGGTCACCCTATGTTTGTGGCTGATAAGCCAAGACAGGTACTTTGTTATACTTATATAGTCAATATAATGTTATTGTTGCCAACTTCAAACGTGCTGCCCAGCTGTAATTTTAGTTTGAATAACTGCAGTGTTTATTTTCAAAATTATATTAAGTTTATATGTATTTTTATTTTTTTATTTACTATTATTGTAAAACTCTACATCAGGAATTCCCTAGTGAAATGAGCTGATTACGATTTTATTGTAATATACTACTATATAAATAAATAAATGTGTAAAATTTACTGCTCCACTCTAAAAACTCTGATTTAGAAACCCATATGAATCAGAGCTTTATAAAAACACGCTTTTTAAGGATTTTTTGGCCGCGGCGAAGCAATTTCAACGTCATACAAAAAATATTCCTACCTTCCAACCAGCCGAAGAGTTGCTGTCCCCCTTGTCCTTGAAGTAGGGCACGTTCTGCACCATCCACTCGTAGATCTGGGACAGGGTGAGCCGACTGTCCTGTGAGGAGGTGATGGCCTGCGTGATAAGATCTGCGTAGGACAAGTTGCCCCACGCGTTGCGGCGAGACGAGTTCTTCTTGTTGGCAGCCACTGAGGCCGGGGAGGGAATTGTTACTCCTGGAAATTGAAACAAGGATTAATTGATATGCCTTAGTCACCGTTTACGATGCGAAGGTTTACGATTTATCATTCTGGTCAGGAGGACCCCTGTCCCGGAGCGACCGGTAACCAGGGGGGTGGGAGTTTCCCGGAGTCGCACAAAGATAGGAAGAAGATTTAAAAATCAGTACTTAACCTGAAAAGTTTTTTTCGTAATGGAAAATTAATTTCAATTTTCAAATTTAATAAAATTCATAAAATAATTAAAACACTTTGTTTTTACCACGATAATCTTTATTTTTTATATAAAGTCAACATGTTTCGAGAACGATGTTCTCTTCATCAGGACAATTTGAAGAGAACATCGTTCTCGAAACATGTTGACTTTATATAAAAAATAAAGATTATCGTGGTAAAAACAAAGTGTTTTAATTATTTTATTAATAAAATGGTGCCACAAAGTGAATTTGCAAAATTTGAAGAATTAATAAAATTCATAATAGAGGTGTTTTACAGATTTTTTCAAGCATGTACTTGTGAACAAACCTATTTCAAAATGTTAGAATCATAATTAGAGGATTGAATAAAATATTTTTTCGGTTTTTAACAAAAAAAAACTCGGTACATCTATCAGTTAAAATATACAGATAAATAAATTATTCATAAAAAATTGCTAATTTAATAAGAATCTCTTAAAATTTTTCGTAATCAAAAATGATTCCGGCTATAACAACATCAACATCATTAGTACACCTTGTACATCCAAAAGCCACGAGCCACCACTTTTCCTAACCTAACCTTACTTTATCTTTTTGAAATGATTTCTGGTACTACCTACCTGCGAGTTTATTTAATCATTATATCCAGAACTTCTAAACAGTTAGTTTTAATTTGTGCTTTGAAAGCAAAGCAAAGAAAACAAAGCCCTAAGCCAGTGGGATTATGAACATTGACTATACACCATTTGGGGAATGTTGTGGCTGAAAGGAATAATAATAATAATAATATTTTTTTATTAATTTCTTACACAATTACAAATTAGGATTTAATACATATAAGAAATTAGGTTATATAAATTTTACAAAAGATTGTTTTAAGTATTTATACATAGAAAAAGAAATTTCAAGAAATGTGGAATTTCCAAAAAAAAAAAAATTCAGGCAGTGGTGAAAGATCTCGTCAATGTGGAGAGACTCTTTCAAGAATCAGAAGAATTTCCCTTCTGAATCTCTCCTCACTGACGCGAAATATATCAATCTCGGAGGAGATTTGGTTCAGGAGCAATATACTTCTCCCTACCGGGAGAACCATTGGCAGGTTAGGTTGAATGGTTTGAGATAGGAAGGAGAAGTTAAAGAGGAAGGTTTGTGAATTAACTGGCTGTTCAGATCTGTTCATTTCAGCAACTTTTCGAATCTGCATGGTGATTTTTACCAGGACAATACTGATACTCTCTTTTACTCGGTTTATATTTTTCTCACTCATAAATATTTGTTACATTTGTGTTCACAGGAAAAGACAATTTATTAGCATTTACACAATATGCGTGACCCTGTGAACTTGATTACATATTCGCAATCTTGTTTTCTTTTTCTTATTTTCCTTTTTATTTGTGCAAAAAAAAAACAATATTCTTAAAAACTGATACCATGAGAGTATCATCATAATATTATTATTATTGTTCATAAGATATATTTGCATGACTATTGAAGTAGGTGTGAGTACCGCCGCTGTCCCGGGAACCATTTATTGGTTAACCAACACCTCTGCCATCCATATGTCACCCGCAGTATTTTTTTTACGTTTGGTGACTTAGCAAGGATGCCCGGGTTCACGAGGTGAGGTTGAACCTGGTCTTAGCGGCGTACACGTCTGCCCAACAACTTCGTGCCCGATTTGACCTCTCCAGCTGAACTCCCTCGACGCATTGCCTTGCATCGCAGTAGGAGGGATGTATTCATACGCCCGTCACTCCTGGACACCCAAACATTACAGAGACAATGAGGGAAATTATTTAGCAAGCCAGAAGTCGCGGGTTCAAATCCCGGCGTGCGCAAATAAATTTTATTGATTAATTTGTGTTATTTCACAATTATTAATAATTAACTCATTAAAAATAATATGTATAGCATATTTGCTGCACGTCCCGGAGTGGAAGATACTCCCCTGCCCTGCTGTAACAACCATTCAGAATTGAAACAATGCTTGAAGTGGCTTTGGCCGTGTTTGGTGATCGGATCAGAATAGACAGGTACTTCCCCACCTCTTCCCATCTCCTTCCCCTCCCCATTACCTTTGGCCTCACAGCATACACAAATTGGGGATGCTATAGTCTCACTGGCTCCAGACGGTTAGGAGCAGTTTGAATTTGAGTAGCAAAGTGGTTAATAATTATAAGCAATAATTAGTTGCCTGAAATATCAATACAAATTGAAAATATCTCCCGAGTAAAAATAAATGCCGCCAACGAGAATCGAACCCGTACCTTATGATGTCCGGTCAGGTGCTCTGAACCACTGAGCTATGTCGACTTGTCCAACCGGCAAATAATTCAATATGTACTAGTACCTCAATCAACAATTACTGCTTATTATATTTTGCTAAGCTTAAAACCTTGTCTTATAAACATTAGTTTATCAATAAAAAATAAAAATTATAATAAGGAAAGTGGTTGGTTAGTTAAGGCGATGCACTACGTCGTGTAATATTTTAAATTGAGCCGCTATCAATAACAACCATTACGTAGATGGCGATAAGGTTTAATAATTTGTGCAAGAAAAAAACATGGCCAAAAAGTGCCTTTTATTTTATTTTGTGGATGTTCAGGCATAAATATTTAATTTTTTTCGATCATTTTATAAATAACTTAATTTGCCACATTATACAATAAAATCATAACCGAAAATGGGTTCGTAAGAAGGAGATTTTGAACTTTAAAGCGGTTTTCATAGACCTTTACATTATTTTTTTCTGGGCTTATAAAAAGACTTATCTAAAAAATACTCGATTATTTCAAAGGCCAAGATGTATTCTACTCGCAGTATTTAATTAAAGCATCTGAAACATTTCTAGGCGACCAAATTTTCAAACCAAAAACACATGATTTTGCATTCCTACGTATGGCATCGCCTTCAGTTATTTTCATTGAAGGACTACTTACTTTGCTAATGTTTAGTATTATCCTGGTTTCATCATTATCTCGACGAACCTATACTATCTGTATTGTACAATCAGGTTGTTCTTTCAAAGCAAACCTCAGCGTTGTGTAAAATAATACAATATATTAACTTATTGTGTACTGGGCAGAGCACCAGAGACCAGAGACTATTCCAATTGCTTTTTATTACGAATTTTTTGAAGGCGTGACGATTACTCTTTCAACATGGCGTCGAAATTTAAACTCTGTATTGAATTGCCGGCAGCATTTATGGTCAGATTTTGAGTGGATCCAGAAGCAAGTGGGGCAAGAAGTAAAAAGTCGCCAATTAAGCATAATGATGCTCGTGATAGTCAGGTTAAGTGCTAGTCCTTATGTGTACGTGAGTCTGTTTTATCGGCGGGTTTTTAGACTCTTTGGAGACGGGCAGCAAGAATTCGACGGTGTAACGGCACCGAATCTTCGCGTCGTTTGGCCGCCAGTACAAGGCCGAGTGAAGCCGAAATGCGCTGCGACCTTGATGTAACGCCAGTGCGTTCTGGGGGACATTTTAATGAGAATCAACTATGTAGATGGTTATAAAATGTTAAAAAAATATCCTTTAAAACTGAAGCAAAGTTACTAGGAACGAACACAGAATGCATGTCGATGATAAAATGATCAAGTACACGGAGAATATATTGTTTTTTTTTTTTTTTCTTATTATTTCTGGCTTTCACCCTTCAAGGGTGTTCTTGGCCATCATTTAAAATTATTGAGAAATGAAAGGTGAATTTAAATATTAATTTTATTTAAATAGGCAAATTTCAAAATTATAATGAAAATTGGAGTCGAGTTCAGACTTAGAAGAGATGAGATGTTGAATGGAGGGGAGGCAATTTTAGATAAGGCTTGATAGAAGAGAGGATATTTGTTTAGAGTGGGACAACCAAAAAATATGTGATCTAAAGTTCCCACTTCTAGACCACAGAATGTACAATCTGGGGAGTCAACAACGTGAATTTTAAAAAGATGGGAAGGAACGGAACAATGTCCGATCCTCATTCGAATGAGTGAAGAAATTTATTTTTTGGATAAATGAGGGAATTGCTGAAACCACGGTTTTGATGGAATAGTCCTTTGTATTGAGGCATAGCAAGCTCCCTTGGATTGACTAGCAATGTGCCAATACTCCGACCAAACATTGCGGGATCTTTAATTGTTAATTTATTAAATATCTGGTCAAATTATTCGTTTTCCTGTTAAAAACGGTACTGGAGGCCTATTACGAATGATATGACACATTTCAAACAAACTATAATCAGTAAAGCATGTTATGAGGAAGCCGGAAAACGTGTTCTTTCAACACGCGCAGAGTAAAGCCGAACGTGATCCGATACATCATGAACGCAGGTTTCGGCTGAGCCGAAGTTTCAGCTATACTCGAAACCGAAATCGTGGCCGAAACTCGATTATTGGCCGAAACCGAAACCTAAACTTCATCGACACTAGCGCCTATTAAATACTATGTACACATTTCAAACGCTTTTATTCCAGTATCCAAGCTGTACAGAAGAATATTGAAAACATAAAAACGAACAATTCTGGTTCTTAAATTCAGACTTGGGTCAAGGTTACAGGAGATTTTTTTCATCTTATTGAAAAACCTCGCTGTACGCTAGCGGGTTCCATGGGATATTAACGAGAATCATCATCTACTGGATGGTTGTAAAACTATATTTGAAATTATAAGCATTCAAATGTTTCAAGGCGCGGAGTAACTAGGAACGCAGAATATCTACTTGTTGGTAGTTATCATGTGCCAATTCCGCATCTCTATGTATGAAGTTATTTGTAGCAACTATGTATCATATATACATATCGCGTTTTATGAAGTGTGTACAGTTCGGCGCCAGTGAGGCAGTTGGTGGCATTTGATTTTCAAAAGCAGGAATCACTATACCTAGCCCTGGATAGTACAATATAAGATAAGTCCTAACTGTAGGAGCAAGTGAAATTATGGTAGCCAATATTTGTAACGTAAGGCTAATATGGACGGAGATCGGAAAATATATATTTAAATCAAAGCTCGTCACTGCAATTGCAAGTCATTTAAATAAATACTGTGAAGAATGTTCTCCTCACTGGGGAGATAGTATCTTCCACTAAAAATGATCAGCTTAACTCGTATACAATTTACGAGTATTAGTATCTAAAGATTTGAACTAGCGACCTCTGAGTGAAAGTTATCTAAAATCTAGCTAAATAACAGTAGACTTTTAACAGGATAGCGGAGTAAAGTAGTCCCGAAAGACAGTTCCATGTTAACTCAACACAGTGACTATTCAACACACCTTTAAAAAGTGATATAAAGTCATTAAAAACGATGAAGATTTTTTTTCTAACCTACTTAACCCAGTTAATAAAGTTTTTGTTTCATCACTTTCCATGACTTTTAAAGATGTGATGAATTATCATTTTGATGATTTATCCGGTCACCGGGTAGGAGTGTTGTTTTATAGTTATGTTCCACACATTGCCGCTGTTTCATAAGGTAAGAATGTTGTTTTATAGTTAAGTTCCACAGATTGCCGCTGTGGCATAAGGTAAGAATGTTGTTTTATAGTTAAGTTCCACACATTGCCGTTGTGGCATAAGGTAGGAATGTTGCTTTATAGTTAAGTTCCACACATTGCCGTTGTGGCATAAGGTAAGAATGTTGCTTTATCTTTAAGTTCCACACATTGCCGTTGTGGCATAAGGCAAGAATGTTGCTTTATAGTTAAGTTCCACACATTGCCGTTGTGGCATAAGGTAGGAATGTTGCTTTATAGTTAAGTTCCACACATTGCCGTTGTGGCATAAGGTAAGAATGTTGCTTTATAGTTACGTTCCACACATTGCTTTTGTTTCATATAAGGTAGGAATGATGCTTTTGCTATTGCATCATAGATATGTGAGTAAATGAGAGTGTTCCAGGTATCATTTAGTTATTGGAATTCAATTTGGAAAGCATGGGGCATGAGCTCAACAGGGCGCAGCATCGCCTGGGGAGTCGTATGATTAGGAATCCAAGGCTCTCGGCGCTTCTCCTCGGTGGCTACCGCAACCCGGCACGTGTTTGCCCGCCCTACCTAACTTGGACTATTATCGATTGGCCAAAATCGGGAACAAGGGAGATTTCAAATAATAGTTCAAATGTATTTTGGTCGTTTCAAATAATTAACTGTTGTGTGATTTGCAATACATTGTACTATTACTATTACATAATGATTTATAGTCTAAGTATACTTGTACTATATTATTGTTTCGCCGAAATCAGGGGACGAGGGAGTTTTTAATTCCTTATAACAGTTACACGGCATTTTGGTAATTAGGTATACAAATAACACGAAATATACTACTACGATGACTTATTTATGGTTTTTATACTGATTAGGTACCGCGATTTATTTGTGTATCGTATTTTCAAACAGGAAAATGATTACTTACAAAATGGTACTACTTATTCTTGATCGGTCTAAGCGGGTGAACGCACTGCTATTAAACGCAGCGGTTTTGGAATAACTGAAAACGCCAAGCCGCATACAACCTGGCGTTTTTACTAAATTCTTTTTCAGTACCATCATGATATTGAATTTCAGTACCACCATAATACAGGGTTTTCCAATAAGAGGTGTTATTTTGAATAGCCCGCTATTTCGGTAGATGTTACTTTTGAAGCTGTCATTTTTTGACATTTGACAAGTAGAAACCACGCAATTAATAAAAATGGAACGATACACGCTTCAACAACGCATTGAAATTATTAAAATTCACTTGAGTGAAACAAATGCAAATCATCTTGAGTGATGAGGACAATTTCCACCTCGGTGGCTTCATCAACAAGCAAAATTGTCCCATCTGGGGCTCGGAAAACCCAAGAGTTATTGTTGAAAAGCCTCTCCATCCTTAACGTGTGACTGTTTGGTGCGGTTGATGGTCCGGCGGAGATATTGGACCTTACTTTTTCGAAAATGAGGCTGGAGCAACAGTTACGGTGAATGGATTGCGCTACCGAGAGATGATTAATGATTTTTTTATGGGCGGAATTGGATGTTATTGATCTGGACAACTTTTACTTTCAACAAGACGGCGCTTCGTGCCACACAAGCAACGAAACCATTGATCTTTTACGATTGAATATCAAAATAACACCTCTTATTGGAAAAACCCTGTATATAATTGAGTAAAAACGCCAGCCGCGGGGCTGGTTTGAACGCAGTTTGACTTTTTCAGCTATTCCAAAATCTTTGCGGATAATCGCAGTAGTGGCTAAGCCTTAATTCATAAAAATGTGCGTTATTTTGGTTACCTTAAGTCTCTAACAATTAATTATCATTCGTCAGATTGTGAACAGTATATATAACTACAATGTGTTGTTTATTGCGTTCTTGAAACAGGAAAGTAATTACAATTATTTGTAATATTATAATTATTAATGAGCCTTTATTTCCCAATGATAATAACACAGTTTTTGGTCGTTTCAAACAATTATTTATTGTAGGCATCAACCAAGTAAGTCATTTCGATGGTTGTAGGATAGTAGTATTATAAAATTTATTGCAAGCACCCAATTAACACTCCTAAAGTCGATAGAAATTATCATTACGCTCTGAGAAAGATTGGAATATTAGAGCGGAAAATGTGTACAATACTAAATTTGTATTAGTCATGTCGCTAGTGGGAAAGTTCTGAAGATGTGTATGCGTGTAGGGGTAAGCACCCAGTGAGGCTCACATTACCAAATAATGTTATAAAAAAATAGTATTGCTTTCTTAAACCAAATTAAGCCAGTGAATGTAGCAAAACTAGATTTATCTATAAGCGTGGGGAAAATAACCACTTGAGCCGATTCCATATGGCTAATATTCGCTTGTCTTCCGTATCGCACTTGCGATTGTGTGCTTCTTGGATTTCAACTCTGTTAGGAGAACATAATGCATAAGAGTGTGTACGTATTATAGCCAAACCACGTGTTGAATGTCCCTGACAGCGAGCGTTAGCGGGAGGGAAAAGGGGCGTGAGAAGGGGAGGGGAAGGGGGGACGCGGAAGAGCCTTGACAGCAAATTTTGTAGGCTTCTATCCGAGAGGTGAACAATGATACAAACTACAAAACGATCACAAATCCTCAACTCGATGCTCCAAAAACAAATTAAAATAAGGAACGTAAACCAGATTATCACCCGAATCAAGTGTATGGTCTTGTAATAAAAAAATTGAATTGAGAAAAATTTGAAAACGCTCAAAGGCAGACAACTCTGTGATCTTGATTGGTTTTTGGTCTTGTAAAAAAAAAGAGCGTGGATCATTAGTGCGGAGAGGAATCGTCGTAGTTCGACCGAGCTGAAGAGAAGAACACCGGCTGGCTCGCTGGGTGATAACAGTAGTAGATAGTTCACTGAGGCTACCGCTAATAAAGGTGTGCTCGGTGGTATAACAGCGGAATAGCAAACAATTTCAAATAAGTCTGAAAAAGATTGAGTAGCGACTGTTTTGTTCAATTATAAAATAAACCTTTTGAAAAGTAATATTATATTTAGAACACGTTCAATTTCTATGGTTTGAGTTTGTTTGAATCATTTGTAGTTTCATATTGGTTTTTTTACAACTGATTGTGTTTAATCAAAAAAAAAATAAGCGTAACAGCAAAACATTACATGCTATGGTTTTAAGACATGTTGTTTATTTTCTATTTTTATCGATGTGTTTATACATGACTATTTGCAGGAATCAAAAATCATCAACATTCCCTAGCAGATAAATCACATTTTTAAGATAAGGTTGGTGAATTTACTGACTATGACCGAACATTTTTAAATGACAATTTTGAATGGTAAGGTCATCAAGTACCTATATAAAATATATATTCGTCGTAGTTTATGGATATTTTCTATTAAATAATGTTCTTTCATCATGGAATACATTGGGTACATTGATATAAACAACTAGGTATGACCTAATGGTAACAACGAAGGAACATTCAACACATTATAGGTACTCGTATTTGCAAGAGATATATTTAGTAATTTATTATGTAAGTATCGTCGAGGTATGATCAAAATTTATATCGAACGGTATGTTTTGGAAGATACTTTGAGAAATACCAAAACAGAATAAAACCTTGCTTGAAGTAGCTTAAGCTGTATTTAGCGACCAGATCCTGACGATGTCATCAATAATTGGACCTCCGAACAGTTTCGATTCTTGCACATTCTCGTAAGAGAATCTTAAATTCTATTTAACATAATCATTTACTTATTGTGTTTCATGAAAACTCTAGGAGATCCGAAGAAAATTTGATTTTAAAGCAATTGTCTCGCTGCCTTCAATATACACCAAAAACAAATCTGTAGAATCTGTAATGCAATCTGATTATTTTGGTTTTAATCTCACAAATTATGATAAATATGTGATATTATTACAAAACTTACAAGTCATCCAAATCAAATCATTGTGATATCAGCGATAAAATAATCGCAAATGAGCATGATCCATGATCCCACGTACACATATACACTGTGCAAATCTCACAATATTATTGTGCGCATATTAATATTAGTCGGGTGTTGTAACACGTGACTTGGGGTGCTTTTTGGACGGAGTTTTAAAATGATTGACCTCTGAAATTGTTACGAGTATGTTTTGAACATAATATATTTGCAATCATTCATGCGGCATTGAATTCCTTTTTTATCAGGTTATGAGCTAAAACTGGTTGACTCCTATCATAGACAGAAACCAATTCTATGATCTGAGGGTTTTGTTTGTATTTACATTGAACATTTATTCTCTAACGATACTACTCTGTTTTTTATTCTTATTTATAAATATGTTCATACTTGAATTTCTATATGTAAATATTATAGTTACTATGGGATGTGTGGGATTGCATTTACCTCCCCGCATTCTGGTAAAAGGCGCATTATTATTATTATTAAAACTATATCTTACTATAAATATGTATTCTTCGTATCAACTTTCAGTATTTTTTTCCGTAGTAATTGAACGCTTACTTCGGAAAAAAGACTGTTTGAAAGGGAGATATGTAAATACCAATGTTAGAGGGAGCGCACTAATATTAAAAAAACGACAATAATTAGGCGAAAATGGTAAAAATATTTAATAAAACACGACTCGTTTACAAAAGAGCAAAAATCTATAGACAAATGCTTTAGTTGCATTTAAAGATACACTGTGAATTTTGTCATGCCTTTAACATATTAAATAACAGAACAAAAATTGTTTTTAATAATTTTCGGAGCTTTGCGATTTATTAACAAATGTATACATATTATCTTACCGACATTATAATACACGTGTACAAGCTGTTGAAAGAATACAAAACAAAATCTTACGTTTTACAAATTTTAAAATGTTTATTCCAGCAATTAAGTTGAACTAGAACACTCTGTTGAATTATATGAATATGCTCAAATTGTCAGACAGAAGAATTTTCACTGAGTTGGTATTTCTATATAAAATTCTAAATGATTTAGTTGATAGTCTTGTATTGCTAGAATTGATAAGCTTCCGGATTCCACAACGTAATACTAGAAGTCAGGATTTATTTCAGTGCAGAAATTCTGGGACTAAGTACCATGTATGCTTAAAATAATAACGGAGGGAAACAATTATATCAAGTCAGTGGACATGATGAATTTATCTCTAACTATAAAATGTTGTTAATAAAGCAATTCCGTTATGTACAATAAATAATAATATTTATATGTAAAAGCCCCGAAAAATTGCGTTAATTAATAAATAAATAACTTTTTTTTTAAACTTAAAAGCTTAGAGTTAACAAGAAACTTGTATAAATCGGTAGAAATTGGGTATGCGGGGGGCTTAACAATCTATTTTCCATGAGTCACAGTTCGTCATAAGCGATTAATGTAATGATGCATGTTAAATTACATACCAGTCGGGACTTCTGGGAGTACCTGGGATAATCCCGGTCAAAACGGGACAAAAGGTAGACCTAATTAATTAACTCGTTCAAATATTTCATTTATAAGGTTGGAATGTCTGAAATCTTTCAAGATTCAAAAGCTAGTAAAAGGTGACTTAGGGTATTGTCGTGTAAGTTGATTTCTTGACTTGATTGTTATGATATTCTATACTAATTATCTGTATCACTTTTCCACAGCCGTTGATAAATACTCCTGAACTGTTTTGGCAAGTAACTGGATGCAAAAGTAAACATTTGAATACTCCAAGCGATGATCCATTTAAACATTATATCGTGTGCTTGTAGTGATGATGGTATATAGAAGACAGGTCTAGAAACAAGAAATAAATGTTGAAGCTAATGAAGTAATTCACAGTCAATGCCAATGGCTACGAACTGGGCAAAAATATATAATATTACCATATTATGTGACGTGACCGTTGCACGAGTTTGTAAGATTCTTTAACTTTGTGTCTACAGTCTACACTGTCTACAGCCTACAGTCGATAATACATAATAATATGCGAATGAAACGTTATTAAAATATTCCACATACAGAAGCATTGAAGACGTAGAGAAAGATAAATTATTATTAATTCTGATCACGACAATCTACAAATGAATACCAAATAGTTCATTTTGATATTTAAAACATGATACAGAGATCATTAAAAATATGTTTAAAAACAATATCATATAAATTAATGTCATAATGAAGCGAGTAGCTCTTATAAGATAATTATAATAACAATAAAATTGTTGTAGATAGGTATTAAAATCACATTGATACTATGTGAGGGGGTGTATTGTGAAATATTTACCAACAATTACCAACGAAGCAGAAACGAAAAAGGTTAATATTTTAAAATCATAAAAGATCCCAAACAGAATTTCGCGAGACTCGGCAGAGAAAGAAGTAGGAATGTAAGGCTCACGTGTATGGAAGCTTGCCAGAAGGAAAGTTAAAAGCGAACGAGAGGAGTTATCACTGTGTACATTTGTAAACTGATAGAGACATAGTATAAATATTATAAGCATTGACTGGTGTTGGTGAGAGCCGCGAATACTGACTAAACTGAGCGATGCTAATGTGAGGGAAGTCACGGCCAAAGCAAGAAGAACCACAAAATTGAGTATTTAGAAACAATGAACTTACGGCGTTTCTACGAGAATACATTAATGAACCTTAATTCCATTACCTTGATAACAGCATAAGAAAAATAAGCCTACATAATAAATTGTGTTATGAACGAAAAGTAACTGAAGCAGTGGCTATGGTCTGCAACTGTTGGCTCCGTTAGATCTTAACTTTCTGTGACATATAAATTAACGTTACATTGTGTCGTTTATGTGAGGTTGCAGAGCCATCAGCGGTATGCTTTTATTCAAACTATCAGTTAATTGAATCTTTTGTGATGTTTACCGAAATTTGTCATTTTTTCTACACTGTTTCTACAAATGTAGTCTGCGTAAAACATTTTTGGGAATTTTGCATAAATAATTTGTGACCGCCAATAAGAAAATTAGGTTAAATTATGGTAAACCTGTTTGCTGGAAACTTTGCAGTCATAAGTAAATGTCAGTTAGAACACCCGGCGTGTGATAGAGTGCTAAGTTTGAAAAAATAGACATTTTTGATGTTTTTAGTCCAAAACATAATTTATTTATTTTTTGAAAATTAGATTCTCTGTATGAAGTTTTCAGGAAATTTCAGTTAGGCTGTTCACTGCACCGAATTCCTGAAAATCTTATAATAAATGCTTTAAGTTTCACAAATCCTCACAAATAAGACGTTTTCAGTTATAACAACATCAATAATGACATTTTTGTAATATAATCAATCAATTCATACCAAACCTAGAGAATCACCACGCCTTTGCATTAAATAAAATTTAAAAAAATAAACGAAGAAACAACATATTACGTAAATTGGTTAAGAGTTTTTTTTGTGAAATGGTGTAAATTTAATGAGTTATTACAGGAAGTCAAAAGCAATTGTGATACTTGTTATTATTTAATTAAAAAATAAATATATTATTCAAATTTTTACGACCCGGCTAAATGTCATAATAACTTTTTTGTTGTTATTCAAGTGATATGACGACTTACAAATATGATTTGACGTTCGTCAAAATAGTGATTAAACGTTTAAGATTTTATTATTATGGTTGTAATGAAGTATGAAGTATTCCATGTCAAGGTAATCTCACTATCTCAGCTAGTAAAAAACAATACTCAGACGACAAAATAAAATTAACTGTTTCGAGACTTTTACAAAATTCTAACACGTGAAATTGAATCTTTGTTAAGTTTTATAGCACTTTTAACAACAAAACTTAACAGTACAAAACGAAAAGTAAGTAAGGTATCAACGATTCCACTTGTACAGGTACCCATCTTTTGATGTCATGGTATTTTTTTCAATTCGGCGAATCAGAAAAACATTTCAATATTCGGTAATTAAATTAACCAAAAATAAACGACATCCTAACTGGATTTATGGGGAATCCCAGTGAACAAAATAATAACCCAAAAGTAAACAAAATTTTATAGTAAGGCACGTGAGAGCGTGACGTATTTTGCGTCAGTTTTGTTTATGTTTTTAGACAGATCTGACCAGTAGTTTGTTGACTAATTTAAAAATAGTATTTTTACTACCCGGATTTGTCCGACATTTTGAATGAAAAAAAGTAAACAAACAACATGGCGTCATGTATTATTTTTGACAGTTGTTTAGCCTCATAAATAATGTCTGTGATGAGATAGCAAGCTAAAAATAAATGCGTTGAGCTAGAAATTGCATACACGAAAAGCTGTGGAAATTTCATGGCGCCAGAGCTAACTGTTTAAGAGTATTTCCTGCTTTTAATATCAAATAGATTTTGGATTTAAAAGTTAAGAATTGCCATAAACAGTTTTATAATAATGAAGTTATTTATAAATCTGTAGTTAATTTGAAAGCTGTATACGTAGGAAAACGTTGCAAATAATGGGTAGAACTGCAATAGTTACGTGGTTTATGTAGAACAAGTCGGGATGTCCGCTCAGTGGTGTGGTAATTCTAAGAATAAGTATAATAGCTACCACTGACTCATAACTTGGTCATGTATTAGTAGAATCAGGAAAAATATTACACAAATAACTAGTCTGTGTTTATCTAAATTTCCAGGTAAAGCTCAGCAGTACACAGCGCTTCCAAATTGTTTTGAAGCGCGGATCTTCAGAAACAAACATGCATGTTGTAAAAATTAAGTACACTACTTCAAAGATCATACGTTAATAACAACATCATTTTAATACTTTTTACACATTAAAATTTCCAAATATGTAGCTGTGTTTTCGATATAAAAAATATGATTATAAAATGGGCTAAATTATTCTATTTTGCAGAAATAGAATAATTTAGCAGGCATAAAATATTTTATTCTAAATGTTATCTAAAAGGGGAATGTAATTAAGTATTTTGTAACCATCTACGCATGATATTTCAGTACCTACATACAAAGTTTATGGGTTTCATGAAACGAATGAGAGAAAAATGAACTAGGTATTTTCATTTTAAAGCCTATTTTCTTGCTTTTGCTTTCCTTTGCTTGTGTAGTAGTGTACTGGGTGGATAAAAAGTAAAGATCATATGCAATTTTAAATTCAATTTTTATATTTTTAAACATATAATAATATTAATAAAAGTTCCTACGAACCCAGTATGTTTGGACATTTTCGGGTAACGTTGAAATTTTCGATAATTTGATGTGCACAAATACGTTTAAACGTGCCCCTTTTTGAATGATTTTCCTGCAATTATCACCACTTTAAAGATCCCTTTATAGTATTATTATAAATCTGAGACAATGTTCGAATCATTGGGGATACATTTAGACAAAATTATCACGCATTATATTTTTAGAGTTACTGTAGTAAATAAATCAAACTTGGAAATAATCTTGGGTGGGTATAGATTAACTTAATCGATGGTTCTTGATCATTCACTAAGTGATGCTTTTTTTTTTAAATCGTCGTTTATTAAGCATAAGCTATTTTTGCAAAGATAATAAATAATATCTGTGGTCTTGGGTCAAAATACGTTTCTCAATAGAACAGTTTTAAACTTAAAATTACTAAATTAGCACTCATCGACCACGGATATTATTAAACCAGAAAAAGAGGATGCGGGGGTTGGTTAAATCATTTGTTTTTACTGACGCAGTGAAATACTAACGGGCGATCTGGTCACTAAACAAAGTAAGCAACTTCAAGCATTTTTTGATTCTGAAGAATGAGGCACTGACAGCATTTTTCATTCCAGTTTCAGTGTAAGTATATCATTATATATTTGGAACATATCAGTTCAATAATAGTCCTACGCTTTTGCATGCACTATTGATACTTGTAATAAGTATTGACGATGCAGCTTTAATAGTTGAAAGATGTATTTACCCATGTTGGATAGCTGGTGGTTGGAGTTATTGTGGTTGTGTTCCTCGGGGGGGTCCACATAGTTGTCCGGTCTGGGCAGGGGCCATGTGTTGGAGCGCCCCCTCATCTGGGGCTCAAGCTCGCTGGACATCATGCTCCCATCACACCCCCCCGGGGGGGTCTGCCACGGGCTGTACCCGTCCATCTCACTCAGTCAGACCGCCAGGTACAAGGGACACGGCGAGCAGCAGGAGAACCGATACACACTGGTCTGATTCTATGTCCCAACTTCACAAGCTTACAATCCTGTCATCGTCCAGTTCGGAGTAACGTTTACACTTGGCCAGATTGGACGATCGCTTGGATTGTTGATACCGTCATTGAGAACGATACATAGAGTTTTTATTGAGTATATACACCTTAGGGGTCAATCGTCCGATAAATTACGCAAACGGGAGATATTATGCGGTCCCGGCGCACTCGGTCAAATTTGAAATTCAATTCGTAGCAGGCGCGATGACGGAGACAGATTCGGCGCGGAGAACAGATTGTTTTATCACAAATCACACACTGGTAGGTACTTCACGTACTTTTAAAGTTTTTAGTGCGGACTCTAAACGTAAACTAGAAACTACCGGGTAACCTTATCTGTTTAGTGGTTGCAGATTTCTGAAGGAACTGTTGGAGGGATTCCTCAGAAAGAGGAGCGACAAAGCACGGAACACTAGCACCAAGCGCAGAGGAGAGCGGGTCATGTGACAACACTAACTGACTAAACTGGTGGCTGGTGGCGGTTATCAAAGGTCGGTCCGTGTTTGCGTTGCGTCCCGCTCGGCGCCTCTCGCTCGCGCGAAGATTTTAAATTCGTGGCACCTCGTCCCCGCCTCTTTGGACAGCTCCACGCTAAATATATACGCCGGCGGCGCTGCGTAATTCCACCGCCGTGTGCCGTGTCTCCTTCCGCCACTCTTCACTCGCCACAGTCCACACGTGAAACTTCGCCAAACACTTTTCCAAATTGGATTCCACGAAGACTGCTTCGCTCTCGCGGCGAGTTTCCCGCCCAGAGAACTGCGCGAAAATTTTCAAAACTTTTCGAAAAGTCCATGCGAAAGTTGATAACACCGATAAGTAATTGGAACGTAGTGGAAATGGATTTGGGACTGGCCGACGGCACGAGACTGTCGCGAAATATTGCTATAAAACGTAAACAAACCACGCGGTTTTGATGTTGCTGCGTAATACACGACGACAACGTCTAGATGCGCCACGTCGCACGACCTTTCTGTGGACGATCGCGCTCGGACTGGAAGTGAGTGAAGTGGGAGCCGAGCGGCCGAGGGAGGTGGCGTGAGGAGAATTCAAAATATTATTTACCCGCTCATTCGTTCGAATTTGTTCGGCTCCACTCGGGTAACCTCGGCTGTCTCCGACGCGCATGCGCTCCTTGCTTGGTGGAGCCGAGTACGCGAAACTTTTAAACTGGTTTTCGCGATTTTCCACTTGGTAACTACAAAATAGAAATGTACGCTTTGCACACATAAATAATATCACACCAATATAATTCATCTCACATTAACGGGATATCTTTATTTTTTGTAGAATTACCATAGTGCAGATTCTAAACTCTGGAGCGTTCTGATGTATAATCAATTTCAGCCTTTAGAGCTCGGATATTTTTAAATGTTTGGTTTGGAAATTTCCCGCACTCTTTCAAAAAATTATTTCTCTGAATTTTAATATGGAGACATATAGAGTGCTCATAGTGCTAGAGAGCCATTAAATGCACCCACATTCGATCATTTGTCGCGTATTTTTAGGATTCATGAAAAACTTATTACAAAATCGTTTAATTTATGAAGCGTGAATTCTGCTTGTTATTTACTTTAAAATTGCCATTTGTGGTACCTACTTGAAGTAATATTAAATATTATGACTACTGTGTGTTGTCTATGGCCTAGTTGGTAAGCACTGCTATAAATTTAAATCCTAACATGCATTTTTTTAATATGTAAACACATGATCAATGTGTTTACAAATTACATGTTTTGTGAGAAAAAATATTTCTATAATTTCGGATGATGTAACAAATAATAAATAATAAGTCCATAACAAATAAGTCGGAAGAGATTCGAGACATCTTTTGTTGAGTATGAAACTACTGAGTTAGCTCTAACTTAAGGTGAAGCTTAATGCTAAATCACTATTTTGATTAATCTTTATAACGAATTGGTTTATATTGTGAATACCAAAAATCTGCTTTAGATAAATTGATGGTTTTCCTATCGTTTCTCTTGAGTAGAATACAAAAAAAAATAGTCACTAAAAATATAAATGTACAGTACTAAAATTTTTTTTTTCAATAGAAATGTATGAACGCCTAAAGGAAACAACTTTAAAAAATACAGTATTATAACTAAGATTATCTGTGACAGTTTCACTTGATTAACTTTTTTGCTTTCTTATAAAATTATCTACAAAATAAATAAAAACCAGTTTTGTGCTTTCTAGACTGCGTTTTCAGGCGATTTTAATGCCTATTACCTACAACATAAGGAATACCAAGAATTTACACATCTAATGCGCTGGAGCTTACAAAATATTTCAAATAATTATTCAAAAATATCTCGTCAAATTGCACACATTTTGAAGAGCGTGAGCTCGCAGGCGTTTTCAAAATGCCCAAAATGTGGCCAAATAATTTTCAGTGGCTAGGATACTTTAATATTTCGGATGTTTCTGAAAGGAAGGTGTTCAGAACTAGTGATTTTAGAGTGGTGGACTTTAGAGAGCTATGAAGTTTATTGTGATAAAAATCGTTTAGAACAAAGTGATTTAGAGACGTTCCGATGACATATTTTATTTACTATTCCCAATATTTCTATCTGTAACCATATCAGTAATATAAATCAATCACCTTCCATACAAAAAAATATTTTCAGGTGTAAAATATCAATCAATAAAGCGCCTTTTTCCTGAAAATAAAAGAATAGAAAAAATACGATCCTCCACTGTTAGATTAATCTCACTACTATTAAAAAATATTTTTCCATTGTTATGAAATAATTTATTCGAAAATGCAAAATTCTCCGTGTTTTTTCTTAAATAAACGGTACATTTAAACTTAGGAAAATTTATTGAAATAAAAATGATTGAATCGTTTATTTTTTCATTCGTCCTTTTAACGATTTTTTTAAACTGCTTATCAAAACCGGTTACTATGGACTGTACAGACTATTGAAAATAAAAAAAATTAAAAAAATGGGAATCGACTATACATGCATCATAGCCTATCATTTACATAATAATAGCTGTTTAATTAGAATTAAACGTATTTAAGAGATGAAGAGGAAGAGATATATATGTTTCTGTAAAATTTATTTTTTCTTCAATATTTTTACATTTTTTTGTATGTGATAATCAATTTACCAACCAACAGCTTAACTTGTTTAGAAATTATGAATTGGAGGTAAAATTCTAATAAATATTACATTTCTTTTAAATAACATGTTGTAAAAATATGGGAATTAATTTAGGATAATTCAATAGCCCAGAATTGATTTCACTGAAATACTTTCGGATTCCACTACGTAATACTAGAAGTCAAGTATTTATATTTATTTCAGTGCAGAAATTCTGGTACTAACTACCATATGTATTCATTATTGCCCAGAATACTTATGGAGGGAAATAACTATACCGAATCAGTGGAGATCTTTAATTTATTACAGTAAATGTGCACTGTATATATTTATAATTTTTACTATTCGTGTGTAAAAAATTATAAAAAGGAAGTTAATAAAGTAATACAAAAATATATAATGACAAAACGAGTTTAATCGAGATTGTTCTATCTCCATATAAATAAATATAAAGTAATAGAGTCAGTAATTTTTCAATCTTGGTATGAGATCGATAAAAATGATTGAATATAATTATGTCTCATTAACTCAATTGGTAGAGTGTTGGTCCCAGTAAAACTCGGACTAGAAGATCTGGGTTCAAGTCAAAGTCGCGACCGTTCCCTTTTTGTTTTCTGTGTCTTTATCTTTTCCATGTTTCAATGAAAGTGTTTAATATTGTATTCTTCAATGAACCAATAAAATATTACACAAAATATATATAACATACTACACTCTGTGTCACAAAAATCAAGCACAGAACTCTATTTGTGTCCAAACTACTCCTGATACTGGATACAATGGCATAATCTCTTACTTATCCCTTCTGCTAAAACAACAATTGGCCAAAGAAATGCGAGATACTTTGCAACAAAGTTAAACAATGCACTTCCACTTGCCACTAAACAGAATACAAATTACGCTCACCAATCACCAACCAAGAGAGATAAAACATCAACGATTTTTTCAAAACCTCATCGGTATCACCAATGGTGCGATGTTGATTGTCTTTTATTTTTATTGAAATATTGTATTGTAAACTGTGGCTGCTCTTAACAGGGCCGGCCCTATGCGGGCGCAATTGGAGCAGTCCGTCCCGGGCGCCGAATTGTTAAGGCGCCTAGTCCATAATACCTAACAACCAACATTACTAACACATCGCCCATTTCAAAAAAAAAGCAGTACACAAAAAATAAAAATCATCCGAATATACCGAGGCCTCTACTGGTTTTGACAAGGGGCGTCAAAATTTTACTTGCGCCAGGCGCCGCGTTGGCTTAGAGCCGGCTCTGACTCCCAACATGGGATTTTCGATCGAGACTGGCAGAGTGCAGCACCTAATGTATTAAATAATGATAAATAACCAAAAATAAATTATAGCGTTACTCCAATCATTTCAAATAAATATTAGATATAAGTGGAACAACGCCTTAAAGTTTCTTAATCATAATATTGAATTGTTGAAAGCTCACAGCACGCCAATGGGCATCTTATTCGCAATGTATTTTATTTCAATCGACCCACACGAAAAATATATATCTTCTTCGGTAGAAAAGAACAATAAATTTTAATGACACTAATCGTACGATTCCTCTTGAGCAGCAGATAACATAGGCCTTCCATTTTAATTGATATAATTCCCTCAATTATCCACCCCGTTAAGGCTCTCTAGGAGATTTAGTGTTATCAACTGACGGTTCCCACAATGCTACTGGAATTGAGATGGAAACTGGAGGAGGTTTTCGTATTGCCCATTGCTCTACACGTATTACTCACAGGCTCATATACAGATCTAGAACGTAAGAAGATTTAGCACTCGAGTTAGTATAGATTATAGATAGGTATTGCATCCTACTCACCAAACGAAACACAAGTGGAAAGCGTTCGATTCCATGTTAATAACATAATGTACCCATATCTTTAATTATTTCAGACCTGGTTATGTTACACAGAGTCATTAACAACTTAACTGATAGTCCTGCCATCGTTGCCACTATTAAATTCCATTTGACGACTAGGAATACAAGAAAAAATATACAATTCTTCTGCAATACATACACGACCAACTATCAGACACACTCACTGACCAATAGGATGCATGATCTGGGCAACAAGTATGGGGGTGCTATTGATTTATTTATTGACTCCATTTATAGAATCAAGCATAATCTATACCAATACTTTGTTGAATCCTACAAATTAGATGTTATTAGTTTTAATGTTTTGTCTTATATGTAGTGTTGTTGTAATTTCTTTTTTACTTTATGTTACTCTTACGTTTTACTAATATTGCTTCATATTTAGTATTTTTTATTTATTATTTGTTAATATTTTCTCATTATACTTGTAATCACAATTTTACAATTATTGTGTATTTTTTACCTACTTAACAATGGATTACATCTATTTACTGTCAGTATCTCCTGTATAATACAGATATTCTCCTATGTACACTGCATCATGTACCACTTTTATGATGGTTGATTTTAAAAGCCTTTTTAGGCGTATATATAAATAAATAAATATCTGAATGTATTAGTAATTGATATATTTTTTTTAAATGTGAATAACGCATCCGAGTATCAACTTCTCCCAACGGTCTAGATACAGTAAGGCTATGGTATACCGAATTGGTATACGTTGTGAGGCTGAAAGCAGTGGGGAGGGGAAAGCGATGTGGATGAGGAAGGTGGGGAAGTACCTGGCAATTCGTCACCAAAAAAAGGCTAAAGTCATTTCAAGCGCCGTTTCAATTCTAAATGGTGGTCTTTCACGAGGGCGATACAGAAAGTATCTACCTCTCTGGAAGGTGCTGCTAATATTCTATATATTATTTTAAACGATTTAATTGTGAAAGAACACAACTTAATCATATAGTTTTTTTCTAAATTACTATTATCATGAGGGAATTTGTGTTATTATTGTTTTATACAGGGTGTATCGGTACGTACCCGACAAACTTTAACCAGCTATTCCCAGTGTTGCCAAGTTAGCATATTATGTGCTAAATTTGGCATAATTACTCAATGTTTAGCATAACTATTGAAGACCCCAAGGCAAGAAGTTGTTAACTTACATTGAAGGCATTCTGAGATATTTAGACTTTTGCGTTTTGACTTATAATTTTTTATTTGAATGTCATATACAATGTGCTGATCCTTCATGGTGTAGTAAACAAACCAAATTTACATTACATTTAGTAATATTAAGTAGTTTTGCCGTCTAAAAGTTAAAATAAACATGTTTTCTACAAAAATATGTAGTTAACATGTTCATGCCATCTTCAGGGATAGGTGAGGAAGATACAGAATTGAAAGGCAAGAACATGTTAAATTCTTGTTGTTTTATTTAATCAAACAATAAGAATGATATAAAGTAACTAAATAATAATTATTATTGAAAAGAAAAGGTAGCAGAGCACGTGTCAATTTTTTTAAATTTTTGCATGTGAGACTTTTAAAAAATCCACGATAAAACTCATCCAGGTATGGTTACAATTTTTGGATAGCATTCCATTTGGCCGCATCGATTTCTTTGTTATCTCTCACTTTTGATGACAGCATTGGCGGGGAAGATAATGTTTCAAACTTTTTTTTTTAAGATCCACTTCTTTCCAAGGCTCTTCTTCGGAGAGTGATTTTCGATATTTATAAATCCCGAATTCCTCCACTCTTATCCAGCGAATTCCTATTTGAAAGTTAACCTTTTTTCCGATAGTGTTTTTTGTATTGTGTATAAAGTTCAGATGCCTTTTTCTTATCATGTTTTTGCATTTCAAATGCAGCTTTATACATATTTACATGAACTTGGTCAGATTTTTTGCTATCGCAAGTCCCACAAGTGTCTGTCTTAGGCACACCAAACGACAAGTTGAAATCCTCTGTAAAGATCCTAGTGTAACGATTCAACGAAACAGGGGCATACTCTTTTTCTCCACAAAACATATTATAGAGCTCATACAGTTTTGGGATTGACAAATCGGATGCGAGGTACAATTTATGGGGATTTTTGTTCCTGGAATAATGTGAAGCTTCTGCAGGGAACATATTGATGTGTTCTCTTACTTCTTTAAGCTGGTTATCTGGTGTTTTGTTAGGCCTCGTGCAGTGGCGACCTCTGTGACTTACTGCTGGTGATAAAACTTCTGCAGCTACTTTTCTCCTCGAAATATCTAATCTGCCTCACCTATTTGGTAAATGGATTGTAAGGCTGGTTTGCAAACTTGTTCATTAATTCCTTGTATTGAAACAGAGTACGTAATATTGCAGGATCGTTTGGCCGAAGTGATCCTGGTTATATTTTTAATATTCATCGATCTCAATAACAAAGTTGATTGGGCTTCTGAATGTAGTGAATAAAACTCTAGAAAGAGTTTTTGCCTAACTTCGGCATTAAATCTTGAATTACATTTCAATCTGCAGTTGCTAACACAAAGATTTTCTTCCAGTTTTGGTGTTTTAGCAGGTTTAAGGCTTTTTTTATAATTAACATAAGAATCACCTCTCATCCTAGCGTCCCGCGCTATTTTTCTTGCTCGCCCTAGCTTGGGCCTCTTCCTACTCTTTTTAGTGCCTGAAAATAATACACACATTCATATCAGTTAGCGAACAGTCAAAAATGATTTTTTTTAAGTTAATCTGAAATTATATACCTAGGTACAGCAATACAAATTACCTTCTAAATGACTGTTTTCTATATCAGAAACGTTTAAATTGTTTTCAATTTCGCTTTCAGCGTCCTCAGTATATTGTCCTACACTGCTTTCCACAGCAAGAGCTGCATCTGAAAATAATAATTTAATCTTCATTACATGCAAATCAGTAAAATAAAATTCAATTGAAGTTATAAAGCCTTATCCTCACCAGTTTGATTTAAAGTATTGAGTATCTCATCTTGTTGTACGTATTCCAAAATTATATCTCCTGTACCAGTGGTAGTAGCGATATACTCTAGACTCCTCTGATTATCTTCTGAAAATACAAAGTACAATAAAATAATCATTTTTAGTTCAATGTTCAAAAGAATTTAGTGTCACAATAAAGTATTTTTAAGTTTACCTTCCATTAACATGACATCATGTTGAGGTATTCCTAATAATATCCCAAACTCAACACCAGTCAAAGAGTCTTGAACACTTTCTGAAACGAAATATTGTAAAGCATTAATGAAGGAATTCAAAACATAAGAAAACATAAAAGAATATTCAGAGTCACAGAGTAAAACTTTTTTTTTTGCATTTACCATCCATTAAAATTACATTATTTTGAGGTATTTCTAAATGCTTCTCAGGTTGTACTAAATTAGTAGACTCTTGAACACTTCCTGAAACAAATTAATAAGCATTACAATAAAAATTTGTTGACTTTTAGACAGAAAAACACCAAAACAAAAATGATCCACCCATTTTCAAACTACTTTAAGGATAAATTAAGATGAACGATAATGTTTTATACAGCTTACCTGATTCCCTGATCAATTTTTGACACATCTTCACCATTTTTTCACCTCTGGAACTCATTTTCGATGATTTTTAAATAAAAAACGTGCACTGCAAAACTTTTTAAAACCACCAATGTAAACGTCAAAGTGAGTGAATAACATGTTAACCATAAAAATCTAAGCCAATGTAGATGGGAAGAAGTTGTTAATTACAGAATTACGGCAAGAACTTGCTAACTTAGTAGTTAACAAGTTCTTGCCCTTATTTTATCAACTTAATGTCACAGAAACACGTAGTTAACATGTTCATCACATTGATTTAAGCATGTTCTTGCCGTTTTTAAGCTCTGGCATGGTGTTCATTGGAAAGAGCGTATGCGAATTAGTTTAGAGAGCATTCTAACTCATTTTTTACGAAAATGTAAGTTAACAACTTCTTGCCTTGGGGTCTTCTATTATGCTTTTAGCATATAGCATATTTATTTGGCTTATTTTTACAGAAACATGAAAATAATAAGAACCAATTTTTTAACTAACGAAAATGATATCGATAATTTTGTCGGTCTCCCCACTTCACTTGCACTATGGAAACACTTTTTTGGGCGATAAAGAAAAAGATACTTTAAAAGTAGTAAAACCATCCATTGTAAAAATAGCCCAAGAGTTCCGACTAAATGAACCTACGATTGAAAAACTGGTGTCTCAATGGAGAAACATAGTTCACATTAAATGGGAATCCTTGACTTCCACTGTAGAGTTTTGGAATGAAGTCATGCAATATAAAGATGCAGGTAATAATAACCCCTTCGGTGATTTATGTCAGTTTGCAATGTCTATTTTAACATTGCCGCATTCAAATGCGGACATTGAACGTGTATTTAGCCAAATGAGTCTGGTCAAAACAAAACTCCGATATCGTTTGGCGGTAAGAACCCTGAATGCCATTTTGTACGTGAGATTTGGCCTAAAGAGAGCAGGAAAGTGCTGTTATTCTTACACTGTTCCTGACGAAGTACTACGCTGCATTGGGACCAAATAAAGTTACGACTCCGTCTCTCAGCCTTCCACATCAGCTGCTGTTAATGAAGAAGAAGAAGATGAAGATGGAGATATTGATATTTTATTTCACTGATTTTATTTCTAAGTTAAATTTATGTCAGCCTTTTTTTTGGCATTTTTTAAAGTAATTTAGCATTTTTCTGGCATATTTTTCCCATCACTCTAGCATATTTTGAAGTAGTTGAGTTGGCAACACTGGCTATTCCTTAGCATATTTGGAGTAAAAATCTTATGTGCACTTTGCTGTCCGGTAACGTTTTTTTAATAAAAAATTTACTATTCATATTTTCACCACATGTCACCACTGTTTTATCCTTTGTCAAAGTTTGAAAACCCATCTGGCAATATTTTATTCGAATTCAGTTGAATAATGTACGTGTGTACCTATATTGGCGCGCTTTTACAATCACAACGAAATGGCACGGCAGCATTGGTCTCATTTGTAACTATTATTATTTAGTGTGTGCGAAAGAGCGAAGACGCTTTTCGACATACTTGCTTATAACAGCTGTTGAACACGAAAAGCAATGCCAATGACAGTGATGTAGTGTGGAAATTTTTAATTTTTTTGTTTTTAATTGAAAAAAAAATGCTACCGGACAGCAAAGAGCCCATAACATTTTTTACTCCAAATGTGCTAAGGAATAGCTTACAAAAGAAAAACTTACTTAAGGAATAGCTGGTTAAAGTTTGTCGGGTACGTGCCGATACACCCTGTATAATTGCTAGCTGAATAAACATTAAAAACCCCATAAAAAGTGTTTTTCTTATACATCATAAGTAACTTTTCTTTTTTGATTTTGTAATTTTGTTAAATAATTTAATTTATTTAAAGTCTTCTTATTATATTGTAATATTATGTTATTTCGTTTTTGTTTTACATAATTCAGTTCTGTCAATAGGGAATTCTCGTGCATTTTGTAAATAATTTATTTCAATAAAGATAATTATTTTATTATGTGCCTCTTTTTTTTCTTTTTTTTTAAATGCATTTTCAATTTTTTGTAGTTGTTTTAAAAATTGCGTGCTATTTCGGCTCTGAAAACGGTCATGCGCCATTTTGACCGCTACGTCACAAGTGCTACGTCACACCTTTGCCGCCGCCGCCGCCATCGGTTTGCAGGATCTATTCAGGCCGGTCAACAGTGATGTCATCGTTCGCCCTTGAACGCTTGATCAATCACCGGGCGTTTTTAGCTGCATTGAAATATTTCGTTCGCGCCTGTTTTTAAAGTCATTATAACTTAAATAAATGATTTTTGAAAATTATAAAAACTATGTATTCTTGTGTCTGAAGTGTTTCTACATGTGAATAATTAATAATAAGTGATTTTTTGGTGTGAAGAGAATTCCCTATTCTGTAAAGTTCTTAACATAAAGAGGAAATGTATAATAAGTTGTATTTTTGGTATAATGTAAAAATTGCAAGAAATGATAATATTCAAATGTTGATTTCCCAAGTATTAACAAAAATATAAATACAATCATTACTTATCATCGTTTTCATTCCTCTTGTTATTAGAATTATCCTCTTCTTTGGGCTAATAAATTTGATTAGTAAAGGGGTTGTATAGAAAAATACATTATAATACTGACTTTCTACGAAGAAATTTATTGATTTTTTAAACGTCGCATAAAAAACAGTTTTTAGAAACTCATCGCTTTATTTTTCTCTCTCAAATTAACCCTTTCAGTACCACACTTTTATTTCCACATATAGACCTATTTTAAGCTTGATTAAACAATTATTTGAAAAATTTTATTGTATTTTTGAGCTTCTTAATTTAGATTTTATTCTAATTTGGTTTTTTTTTTATTTTAAAGGGTAATTTTGTAGTAGCAAGGAAAACTAACACACGGTTAAATTAAAAAAAAAATATGTTACAGTGTAATCCCATTCCAAGCGAAACAACCAAAACGGGATCTGTCATTGTATTTACAGTATTTGTTGCTGGAATAAAGGTTACAACAAAATGATCACGTTCCTCAGGAGGAACTCTGTTATTGAAGAGGTTAACAAGTGTCAAAAATCACGGTTTTAGATTCCAGTACTAGGTAGATATCTACACACATTATTTAAAAACTATATTGATCTCTAACATGAAGCGAGAAAGAAAAAAATAAAAACGATACACAATCATTTGTCTTTAGCCATATTTATATTTAATCTCCTAATTATTTAGATTATAAGGTGCTCCAAAATAAATCTATTTCACAGACAAAAAAAAACATTGATTGTCGAAAGAATAATAAAAAGAAGCACCATGATTTTGCCTTTCACATATTGCAAAGACAGATACTTCTTATCGAAAATATTATTAACGACCAATTCATCTATAAATGAAGAAACCACACTAATTTTTATCAAGGCATTTTTAAATGTAACTGATTATTTAATTAATTGACCCGTTTGAACTCAACAGTTTAGCATTTTATCTGTCTGTAGCCGTGTTGGATACTACCTTTTCATCCCACCAGAGTTCGCATGAGCGTGAATCATCATATTAAGATCTGTCAAATCGTAATAACCAATATTGTGATACCTAACTACATGAAGAAAGTTTGAAGAAAGAATTTTCATTGAGAATGTGACGTTTCTTTGGACAAATTGTATACCTAATTCTTTATTTGAAATAAATGAAAATGTCACACCTAATATTATACGGTTTACGGTGGTAGTGGTATAGAAGTATTTAAGTAGAAATCTTAGTATTTCAAAGGAAATTTTAGAGGAAATTAGAAACTGCTTTTGGACGCGAGGTTTACTGTTAATAGAACTAGTTTATTTGGCATCACGTAAGATTCCCACTATCTGGCAATTTACCTCAATTTTATCGGAAGTAATTCCCGGAAGAAAGTTTGAAGTTTTTTAGAGAATCGAGAAGTACACAGTACAAAAACTAAACAAAGATATATGAATTAAACACAACATTTAGAGTCAATGCTTAAGTCGAAGTAGGACAAATACCTACATTTTGGGTATTATCCTACATCCGGGCAAGTCGCTGGATTTTGAATCCTTATCCTCTGGGTTCAGGGCTAAACACCACTTTACCACAGTGGTCAATAAGCTAAAAAAACAAATATCATTTTTTTCCTGAGATTTTTTGGTTAAATCAGTTCTAGGCATTAAACAGAAAATCTCAAACAGTGTGATCTATGAAAACTGATGTCGTCAATTTATCGACTCATTTGGTTCATTGTGAAAACAGCAAAATAGGGTTTAAACCCCGGCGTGCGCAAGTAAATGCTATTTCATTAATATATGTTATTTCACGAATATTTATTTTTATTTTATATTGAGTTGGGGATATCACTGCCTTCAGGCGTTTGGGATCAGAAGGGAGACTAATGCGGTATTCACATAAAAAATACCATCCGGGCAGTGGGACTATGACATCTTTAATTAGGGTATGTTGGGAGGCCGAAGGTAGTAGGGAGAAGCGAGAAATGTGGAAGATGAAGATTCGGAAGTGCTTAACTATTCGGATCTGATTATCAAATACAGATTTAGCCATCTCAAGCAACGTTCCGTTTCATTTATTTTCTTTTACCAGAACGATACTAATAGTAACTTGGACCCTGGAACGTGCCGAAAAATATAATACGTTAGAAGTTATTTTCGAACGCCATTATGTGAACCCGCAACCTATGAATTCGTAGCTGAGGATCTTAACTGCTCGGCCACGGAGGTCTTCAATCTTGTTATATCAACTATAGAAAAAAATATTCACTATAATAACTTAATGCACCGTAAAAATAATGAATATCATTTTCTCTTAGGGAAATGTTTGTTTGAGACACAACGCAATTGTATCCCTAGCATCACTATAAAGTTATCTTCCAACCCCTTGAACTGTCAAAATAAATTCAATTAAAGTATCTAATGAAGATACCCCGGATATACGTTCCCAGTTCCCGTCCCATCACACGTGATTAGTGCTCGCTTCCAAACGAACAAGACTAATTGGTGATTGTCCATCGCAGCACCCCCACTTAGGCAATATACGGAGGGGTGAGAAACGATTGGATTCCTCGGAGAAATCGAAAGTAAGGGCTAGTAGGGCACGAACGAAGTTCATGCTCAAATAGCACTAAGCACATCTACGTGATCTGCGGCTTTTCATTTCGGGAACTGAATGATTACGTAAAAGTCTGTCCCCTCGAGAGTGAAAGGTTAAAGCTTTTATCGGTGTTTATTTTAAATGTGTCGAATTATTATTTTGTATCCATCTTTGATACACACCATTCTTTTTATAAATCAAGTGATACGTCTTGCTTGTTCAGTTAGAGGCTTTGTTTTTGACTGATTTTGTGGTGACTGATTGCTTATCTTGATCACTCTCCCAATTTTGACGGTGAATTCTACAATTAACTAACATTTCTAGTGACTTATCATCCATGTCGGGTCACACCATCTGAAGTCTTCATATAGTTTAAATCTGTCTATGCTGAAAAACGGAGAAGACATCAGGAGTCAGTGAACATGTTGATGACCAGGAGATCATCATCATCGGATGGACAGGTGTCGTTGTCAATTTTGTTGACTTAGCGCAGACCCGTAAAAAAACATGGTATATTATAATAATATGGAATTCCAATCCATTTTTATCAATAACGACCTTCTAACTAAAATACCAGTGTTGTATTGTTACAGTTAGTTTTAAGAATCATAATAATTTTCAAAGTTTTGTCTCCTGAAAATTAAAAATATGGACGTGACTCCTGATGTCTCCCATGACCAGTCTCAAAAAGGCCCAGGGTTTTATTCAACGGGCACTGTGCTTTGTATTATTATTTCCAATTTGCCAGCCTCTGTGTTTCTTCTCTCTTACAACATGGATCTCTTAAAGATACAAGTTCACTCCTTTCTCTCCAAAGATGGCATATGCCGTGAGTGAAATTATCTTCCTTAGGGTCTCCTGTGTGGATCTAATGTAAAAAAGATTCCCCAATTAGGAATTCCATAGTCTCACTGGTTTCAGACGATTGGGATCAGTTGGGACTCTTGTGCGGTATTCACAAAAAAGATATTTACCTAAGCGTAATAATGTGTGAGTAGAAATTTGTTCATTCGTTCGTTAGTGCTTTTTTGGCCGCCTGCAAAGATAAATTTGTTAATCTGGTATATTACATAATAAAACACTCTGTTACCGCCAAATATGAATGAACATAAACAAGGATAGATAACTACGATACAAAATGAGCATGATTCATGCTTACTAAAACCTAAACCGAAGAACCATCTACTAAGCACCTACTGGATTAAAAAATAATTGAGATATGAAAGACGTTAATCATAATTTCATAATCTTGATGATTGATTTTAACTAAAATAAACTATTTTTTCAACTATTCGATTAATTAATAAACGGTATTACGCATCGATAGAAATTCAAAAATGTATTTGAATATCGATTCTGTTTTCGTGAATAGATTAATGCAAATCTTGGAAGCGGAAATTCCGACATTCGTTCGAGCTGAAACATTACAGATAGACTAGTTGTCGATGAAAATGCATTCTGTCATCTTTTGGTGGCAATCACGCACGCACGCGTGGACAAATACGCATTTCTCTGAAATTTTATGACATTACAGCAGTTAATAAATCATGGTCGTGATTTTGCTCGGTTGGTAGAAATTTCGACTCCAGTTCCTGAGTAGGAAGGTTGAATCTTCAGTCAAACCAAAAAAAATAAAAAATTTTGGAAGTCATGAAAAAATAAATTCAGTTATTGAGTTGGATTTTTATTCAATTAATTGATCAATTTAAAATAAAGATATCATAACTAACGTTTGGACGAAAACCGGATTTGTAACTTTTTCTCCTAGTGATATATTGAAATGTATGAAAGATGTAAAAAATAATTATTATTTCGAGGGATTATAAATTTAACTTCGTGGATGGTTTGCGAATATTTCAGCGCAAATAAATAATACTTTTTTTTACTTTTTTTTTTTTAAAGAAAGTCAAACATTCCTAGGTTACGAATGACCTGACAATATTTGAAAATCTCCTACTACCATTACAGTAAGCTGAACATGTTTTTTGTGTTGTGATGGAAGACTTAGCCAGCCGAAGAATTGAACACACTACGCCTGGGTGGGACCCAAACGCGATGTCAACTCGGCCACCGACCGGTCGATACCTATTTGGAATTACGAGCGGTTCCCACTTTCTAGATAATTCACAAATGCTAAGTAAGCATGAGTAGTGAATACCTAAATAATTACATTACCTGCACTTACTTTAAGTACGTAATTAATCTAATTATATCCATAGGACGAAGTAAGATATTTATTTTTGGACTTAACGAGACCTATTTAAATAAATAAAATGGTTAGTTGTCCTTATGAATTACATCCTTAATGGTTATAGTTGACCTTAGGAATTACATATATCCCTTCAGTTGGTACCTGGGATTAGTTAACAATTGTTATCAATAATTCCTAGAACTATTTGTGGTAGATACAAAAAGATTAATGGTTTTTAATTCTAGATCAACATTAAATCACAAATAATATGTCTGTTGTTGTGTGTATTTACATTGAAAACTTGACATTGAAATGGTAATGTTTTGAATGTTAATGATGAACAAAGTTCACAATGCCCTGTGTAGTTATTTAAAAAGCTAATTTCGATCATTATATCCAGTAATTAGTACCTATCTGAATTTTGAAATAATAGTAAACTATTTTTGAAAGAAGGCATAGGGAAGGAAGTGAGGAAATTATAAGAAAATTTTAGAAAAGGCGAAGAAAGCACTCAGTATTTCCTAAAAATATAATTCGTTTATATTGAATGAAAAAATACACATTGTAAAACACTACTTTTTATTGAATTAATAACTGACAACCAACCAGGTTTCGCTTATCTCAAGCTCCACCAAGGCAATTATATCAAATATGTCCCACATTTAATTTCTTCATTAATAAATAATAATAATAAATAATATTTGGATGATTTGTACCGCGCCGTTTTTGTGCAAAATCACCTCAAGGGCGATGTTAACCTCCGCTGAAACTGTTTCTCCCTACCCTTACCTATCTCTCCTGTAATATTTTGTCTCCCTCTTTTATATTTGAATCTCTTTCTGTCACCAATAAGACGTCTTCTTCTATATTTATCTCTTTTTCTCATTGTATTATCTTACACAGATAATATGTGTCTGAATGTAGTTATAATTATCGAATATAAAAGCCCTGATAAAGCTTGAGATAAGTGATACCTGGTTGGCTGTCAGTTATTAATTCAATAAAAAAGTGGTGTATTACAAAGTGTTTTTTTTTCTTTATTTAATATATAATGTCACACCTATAAGTAACTGTTTCCTTAGAAAAAAAAAATGAATTCGTTTAGTTCGTTGGTAGATTGGATTGAAAATAATATTATATTTTTTAATGATAAACTAATGTTTATAAGACAAGGTTTTTTATGCATAGCACAAAGGATAACAAATTAATTAATTACAATAATAATTAGCTGCCTGAAATATCCATACAAATTGAAAATATCTCCCGAGTAAAAATAAATGCCGCCAAAGGTAATTGAACCCGCACCTTCCGATGACCGGTCAGGTGCTTTGGACCACTGAGCTACGTCGGCTTATTCCCAACCCGCCAAATAATTCAATATGTTCCAGTACTTCAATCAACAATTAACAATTAGGGAGATATTTTCAATTTGTATGGCTTTATCAGGCGACTAATTATTGCTTATAATAATTTGTTTTATAAACCTAAAAGATGAACTCAACGTGCTCTTAGGGACGATTGCCCGTCTTAGTTGAGTTGTAGTTCCAAATCAGAAATACCACAATTTAGAGTTTCTTCGAAATAAACGAGCCATGTTTTGAAACCCGTTTTTTCGGACGATTTTTCTCATTTCCCTTCCCCAGAATGAAATGTCATTCACGATGTCAAATTTTGGCATATTTTATGCATAATAATTCTTAGTAATAAGTTTTAGTATTTCATCACATTAAAACAACTAAAGTGTGAGATAAGTTTTTTTCAAAAAATTTAATCCGACAATATTATACCTGTTTTCAGGTGGGTACCTAATTAAACATAACCTTAGTCTCATTATCTACATTAATTGGAGCTATTCAAATGAATAGCTTACTTGGCAAAAGTATAATAGCTAAGCAGTAGTAATAATACCTATAACTACTAACTAGTAACCCATTTTCCAATTGACTTAAGTATGTAAGTATGACAACGTGTCACCAATTCCAAAAGTGCTATTTAAGCATAAAGCACAAAGCGAAAAATGCAGTAGTAAAAGTTTGAAAAATTCCCCCATAAAAGTGGATAGGAACTTTCACGGGAGAGGAAGGGGAGATAGCACGAATGTAAAAAGGCGATGGATGCTCCCAACATTCCATTTATGAAATGCGTCCTAAAAAGGGATAAGGTTTGAGATTTCATACATCTCTTACAAAATTTGAAAATCATGCCTACCTACCAAAAAATATAGGTCAAATAAAATCCTGCGTGTAGAACACATAGCACAAATTTAGAAAGACAAAGTCTTGTTTGCACCATGTTTGCACCATATTCGTACCTTATTTGTAACTTATTTATGCCACGTTTGTACTTTGTTTGTTTCTTGCTTGTATCTTGTTTGTACCATGTTTGAACCTTTTTTGTACTTTACTTTTGTTATTGCTTACTCATTTGTTTTTACTCTAAATATATATTAATAATATATCAACATTATTTGTATAATAATTCATTAATTTCGTTTATTTCTAAATTAATAGTACCTTGTTTGTACCTTATTTATACTTAGTTTGAACCTTGTTTGTAAATTAATGATTTGATTGCCGACAACCTATTATATTGTAATTTATAATTACATAGATTCTTTATCCGCCTCACTAGACAAAGCTGTTCAAAGGCGGGTAATTTACATATATTATTATATTTAAGATATTCCTGGATAGAGCGTATACAGTTGTTGCACTCATGCAACTCTCAAGTTGATTCAGAAATAAATTAATAGTGAAAATTCAAAATCGTTTGTACCTTGTTTGTAATATTTTATACTTGGTTTGTACCTTGTTTATACCCTGTTTGTACCATGTATATGCTTGGTTTGTATCTTATTCGTACCTTGTTTTAATCTTGTTTGTACTTTTATATACTTGGTTTGCATCTTGTCTGCACCTTTTTGTAGCTTGTTTTATTATTGTTTGTACCTTGTTTGAACTTTGTACAATGTTTGCACAATGATTGTAACTTGTTTGTAACTTGCCTGTACCCTATTTGTATTTGTTTACGTTTTATAAAAGAAGTAAGTTAAAAACAGATTATGTAATAGTAGATCCTTCACCACGATGTCCTCCCTCCTTTAGAGATAGGTATCGGCCGAGCTACGTTATTACACGTAGGATTATAAAGTAAGGGATATGACTGAAAAAAAGATGACCAGGCAGCAGATAAGATACATTTCCATCGTTAGTTCCTCCTCTTCTTCCTCTCGCAGCAATAGCAGAGATTCTTTTTATGACTTTAGCAAAGATCAAATTGATACTGATACAATCGTGAATGGCTATCTAACGGGGAGCTCTCTACTCTCTGCGGGATGGGCTAGTCAATCCAACTTCGGGATTCCAGTTTTCAAGAGTTCGAATAAAAACCCATATTATGTGCCCTGTTGAGAGTAAGAAAACTCCTGGGTTCTTTTTCTAACCAATGTAAACTCAATTGAGAGCTACAAGAAAGGCAAACAAGTAACAATGGCGACACGTGATCATACTTTTTTGGTTGTTGTTGATTTAAAAAAAAAATTGTTCGCGATTCGAATAGGACATAATATGAGATTTGAAAAAATATTTTCAAAGACATATTTACTCATTGGCGTTTGGTGATTTTGAAAGATTTTTCGGATAGGTAGTTGTGTTTAGTATTTTTTTGACTCGAAACATTGATTTTACTTGTTTTCAAACATAAATGTTTGTAGGAGAACGTTATTTATTCACCCATGGAACACCTCGACCTTATGTAGCATATATTTTTTCCAAATTAAAGGGAAATTAAAATTCGCTGACACCATCAATATAATATTTCAGGCGTTCTAATAACAACAATCAAAACAGAAATTTTTTATTTTCATTTTAGTGCAACGAGTAAAACCGATGTACACTTACAGACTCATTTAATTATAAGTGTAAACTTTTCCTACAGAAAAGTGGTTTGAAAGGGAGATATGTAAATACGAATGTTAGAGGGAGCGCACTAATATTAAAAAACCGATAGTAATTAAGCTAATTGGTGAAAATATTTCATAAAACACGACTCGTTTGAAAAAGAGTAAAAATTTCTTCACAGATGCTTTAGTTGCATTTAAAGATACACTGAATGATTGTTTCATGTCTATAACAACAGAACAAAACGTGTTTTTAATCATTTTCGGAGCTTGCCTTGCGATTTTTTTTTTCTATCGAGTCTATTTCATATAATTAACGTTTCGGCGAAACAAATGTATAAATATTATCTTCAAAAATAACATATATTTTTTTTGGAACTTAAATAGTTAACGAGAAACTTCTGATAAATCGGTAGAAGTTGGGTATGCGGGGGCTTTAGGCTCTGTCGTGAGCTTTCAACAAGAAGGAGAAGATGGTTTGAAAGGGAGATACATAAATACATATGATAATATAAAAATGATTGTAATGAAAAACATTACTTATTCAAAATAGACAGATTTGATATTTTATAAAAAATCTCCCGATGAGTTAAGTAGCGTTTAAACAAACACTCTTATTTTGCCATACATTTAACATGAAACAACAGAACCAGATTTTTTTTTGATAATTTTCGGAGTATACTTAGGGATTTTTTTTTAATATCGAGGGAATTTCATATAATTATTTTTTCAACTCGGAATCTGAAGTTAATCTCTCATATATATTTTTAAGAGCTTAGAACATAAAATGTTATATACCATGATATTTTATCGGCATAAGACAGTAAGGATTAGAAAATAGATAATTACTCAGGTAATTTAATTATTGCGAGCTTTGAATGATCTGAGGTCGAGCGCCCCTGACGCACTTACGGTGCCCATAGCAGGCAATAAAAGCTTTATATTAGCCCTACACACGAACGTCAGCTAAGACTAATAAGGACGCTATAGTTGAACGCAAAATGGACTTGTTCAGAGATATCCCGATTACCCATTTCCATTTTCCAGAGGGGAACGCAGAAGTTCGTCTAATTTAGTTTGAGAATCTAGTAGTTAATACCCGACTTCAACCGAGGTACAACACCACTTTTTTGTCTAATTTACTTTCAAAATCTAGTAGTTACTACCCGACTTCAACCGAGGTACAACACCCCCAGAGATTTCAAATACATCCATTTCAAATGGAAATGCAAAATGCAAAATAGGTATTTCCCATTTTGCATTTTAAATGCTTTTCTAAAAAACCATTTTGCATTTTAAATGCTTTTCTCAATACATTTTCCATTATAAATGCTTTTTTGCTACATTCTTCCTACCATCTCCACTCATCTTTTTTTCATAAGCCCCAAATATCAGTCGGTCCTCAACCTCGCTATGAGAGATAATTTACATTTGTCAAGTTGCTCCCTGGTAGGAGCCCTGGCAATTGAGTGATACCATTACAAAAAATACTGATTCAAATACTAAACATGGGGGCATGACGCTGTAATATAAGGTTATATAGCAGTTTCTATGTTTTTACGTTGGCAACATTAGTCCCGCGCAAATTTTTGTGGTTTCATAATCTGTAGTCGTGGTGTTTTTGGATTTACCATCATGTAATATGTTTGTTCTACATTGTTGTCCATTATTAAATGACAAAATTGTTTAAAAATTCTATACTTATTTTAATTGTTTGACCTGAGAAACCATTTTGCATTAACAATGCATTTTGAAAATAGGTATTTTGCATTTTGCATTTGAAATGCTTTTCTAAAAACCATTTTGCATTTTGCATTTTCAAATGGAAAAGTTTTGACCCATTTCCATTTTGCATTTCAAATGGTTTTGGGTACCAATTTTGCACATCTCTGAACACCCCATTTTCAAAATCATTTTTCTGTATTTCAAAAAACGGAATAAACAAAATGTCTTTCAACAATCTTGTTTTACATTCAGACACTAAACCATAGATATTTGGTGGTTGCACTTAACCCTGTCATGTGATGCATTTGCAAACTTCATATTCGATGGTTATCTCCAATTTTTGGTCGAAAATGAGTTAAGTACTGTCATATACTAAAGAAAACCTATATTTTTTGTGTTAAAATATTGCATCTCCTAAAACTACAAGGCAAAGTAAATCTTCCAGGCAATGTTTTTTCTCAGTACAGATATTGTATCTTCTTAAAAATAATATTTATATTCATGCCAAACGAAAGTCCATCCCCAAAATATTTTATTTATATCAGATTAAGATACCAATGATATGGTAGTACTTAAACCTAATGTCCCAAGATTTGCAAACATTCAATATCCAATGTTTCAATATTACGATTTGTGAAGATACAATATTTTGACTTTCAGCCGTGTATATTATATCATTTTCAGTATTTTCTAATGCCTACAGCTGGGTGGCTGCATTTTTTCTTCAAACAAGCTCTTTGTGCAAAATGTCGTTGCGAGCTGAAAGTAGCTGCGTTTTTGCTACACAGAAAAATGTGCAACTTTCAGAATGCTAGAGCCTAAGTACAGTCGATGTTATTTTAACACAGAATAAATGTACAGCAAAAAAATCCAAACCATTTAAGATATTATTTAGTTATCAACGCTCTTATACAGAAAGATAAAAAAGTTAATTCCAAGGTAAGTAGGTATCTCAGATTATAAATAGTGTTTCTTTTATCTATGGCAGGTACTTACTAGCATTCATTTGAATATCGTTGTGATTAGGATAGTGTGGCATAACTAAGAAAGTAAAAAAATATTATAACGATCTCCCAAGGTCGAGCAACCCGGACCTAGCTAATAATATAATAACGTGAATAATATAATTTTATGATATTATATCAAAATTAATTAAAATAAATTAGTCAATACTGTACGTAAAGGTAAATATCATGAAGGTACAGGTAAATCGTTTGAATACAATTTTTTTTAATCTTCACTGCGCAAATAAAACATAAATAACAAATCGGGGGTTTATGATTGCAGGGGCCTAACTACAAAAACATAGTTTTGAGATGAACGCAAAGACTGGAATGCTCATATACCTGTATGCCTAACTGATATTCCCAACTGTATCTCTTAAACGGCTGTATGTATGAGATATAGATAATAATAAATATGATTACGGCATTACAGAAACCAAGGTTAACTCAAAACACCAGTTTTTGTAGTTAGGCCCCTGTGATCCTAAGCCCCCGAAATGGTATTGCGTATAGGTACATCCTGTTTCTTACAGTTAACCTAATACATAGTAAGTAAAAAATACATATTAATTAGGAATATATTAACCCCTAGAGCCTTTGACGTTTTGCAATATACGTCTCATGTGAGAATTGTCAGAATTCAGAATGCATTTTCACATTACATTCGCTTTCAGATAAATTAGCTGTGTTAAAAGCTATTTTAAAATAAAATACTCTTCTTGAAGTCAGATGAAAGACTCTTTCAGATTTTAGTATCACAAATGTGCAATTAAAAATAATACAATTTTGAACATAAACAAAGATAAAGTTTTTAAATTCGCGTACCGATTTATCGTGTAAACTGTAATTACTACCTTAAACGAAACTAAAAAATATATTCCATTAGACAAATGTATTATAAAAGATATTGTGACTTATATATCTCTTTTTTTGTTTGACATAAAAATATTATATTTGTAACATAATTTTGTCCATAAAATATTATGTATAGAAAAAAAATTTGCAATCCTTGACGATTATTTTTAAATATATGTTGTTTCATAGAATTATTTTGAATTTTTCGGGAGCGTTTACGGTAAATTAAAAAATAAATAAACGCGGTATTTTCTTTTTTTAACACTGATTAAATTATATTTCTCACCGTATTACGAAATAAGATGGCATAATAAGACCGTGTCAGGCTTGGGTATATATCTCCCAAAATCTCTGTCTGTGAAGAATATCTCCCAAAATGGCCCAAAGGTTTAATGGGGACATTGAAAGGTGTTAATATACCTAAAGCGTGAGCCTAAATTCAAATGGTTTACTTCTATTAGCAGGTGATGCTAGGTGATAGTAATTATTTTAAACGTCGCTTCGCACTAATTTTGAGCTATTACGGGGTAAAAAGGGACTGCGGGCGGATGTTCCAAACTATTTCCAAAAATCTTTTTGAAACTTTCCATGCTACCGGTGTGCACAAGAAAATTCAAACGTGTTCTCTTTAAAATTATTTTCCTGTACAAAAATAATCTGTTGATTTTTTCTGTTTGTTCAAACTAGTAAGAACTGAAATATACTTGTAAAGAAGTAAGGATAACGATCTTACTAGAATTTTCAGGTTAAATAGTTTTCCATTTCAATATGGCCCTTTAGTTTAGAGGTGATAATTCAAATGTGTAAATTAAAATATGTAGGTGTTGCAGGTCCGAGTCCGCAAGTATAACAGAAAATGGTTATATTATAAAATAAAAATTGTTAAATTTTTAACAATTGCTACTTGGCTGATCCTAAATGATTTTTTATGAAGGTGTATCGTGTTGTATATTTACATTACTTACATATACACATATATTGATTAATATTTACACATAAGAATTACATTATTAATTTGTACTCGTACTTCAGGCTGGTCACTTTGAGAATGATTCCCAAATTCAACAATGTTCTTCTAAATTTTCAAGTTTTAAAGGTCAGTAAAGATATCTGAACCACTCGGGTCAAGTTGTGTTGTATGTGTCACCAAATGACACGTTGTCATAAAACTGGTTCTATGTTTTTTTTATTATAGTCGGAAATATTTTATGTAAACAGATTTAGAAACAGGGAACACCAAGCCTTATTTTTTTTAAAATATTTACCATAGACGCTACCGTATGATTATTATTAGGAAAAACATCTATAAAATAGAAAACCGCCAAGTTACCAACGGTAAGCCATTTTTTTACGTAAAACTTTATAATACGTTTGTCTAAAAAACGTTTTTTTAGTTACGTACAAAGTGGGTAATACAGTTAAAAAAACACTTTTTTTCATTTTTTATTAGTAAAAAAAAAATACACGAATTACATAATATAACAATTACATAGTATAATTACACAATATAGATCAGTTATTAATTACATAATATTAGTATTTGATGTACCCCCATAAATAAGCAGGGCTTGTGTGTATGGGGGTGTTGGAATAAGATAAGCTATTTTAAAAACTTTAGCTCTGTGTGCCCTGATTTTCTTAAAATTGCATTTATGCAATCAAATCCGTTTGAAAAATCACAATCTGAAAGAGTCTTTCATCTGCTTTCAAAAACAGTATTTCTTTTCGAAAAAATTAGAGAAACTATTTGTAATTGAATATCAAAGGGGATATTTGATGCCATGCAATTATTCTGTCGTGGCCCGAGGGGTTGATATTTAAAAAAAGACAGAAAATAAGGTAATATACGATAAGTTTTAAAGGGTTATATTTTATTGCGAATACGTACTTATTACTTTATGATTGGTAAAGGATGGGAAGAGTGCACTTTAAAAAACTCTGATCTTTGATAGTGAGAAATTCTTTACGTCGTCATTTCAGCACTAGTTTATTGCATTAAATTTAATCGACCAATCGCGACAGTTTCGCGAAACTTTTTCATCGGATATCGCGGGGAAAATTTAATCTCTGCGTAAAAGATTGAATGAAAGGATAAAGCTTGGCTTAACACTTTAGTAGCCGAAAACGACAAATTGTTCCTCCCACAAACAGAATTTTAACACTATTATTTATAAAAATATATTTAATAATTATTTGGTTGACAATGATTTAACCATAATTAAAAAAAAATACTATTGATAGCTCTGTAACACACCCCACTTCTAGTAAAATACAAAATAATAATATGTAAATGCTGCGCGCTCACGCAGCTAGTAGATTCCCAAGATTTGCAGGTCTACCGCTCTGACGCCACTAGTATGTTTTGTATGAACCTAAGAAATATGACGGAAGGTTCCATAGGTGCTGATATTGATAACGTACCTATGGGCTTTGGCATTCATTTCGGACTCGCTTTTTTAGCACGGAATAAGAATGGCACGCTGTTTAAAGTTTGTAAAATTATAATGCAAGTTTGTTTGATTTACTTATATTTTTTATGGAAGTTCACTGCACAAACGCACTTTAGAGAAAAAACCACTGGTTACAATAGTTACAAGTTACAACCGGGCTCTCAGCGACAGGACTCCATACGAAAATCAAGGTTCAAATGGCATTTCGAACATAAAGAATCCGCGCGGCTCTGCCCGCCTAATTATCTAACAGGCAAACTCTCCACCTTTTGCTCGGTTTGGACCACCTCATTTGAATAATATCACTTAATATGAATAATATCATGTGTATCATCTTAAATGATAACTTAAAAACAATGATTGCTCTTTTGAAATAATCTTTTAAGATATGAATGAAACATGGTGCATACATAAGGGTTAAATCGGAAATCGTCTCTTTACAGAGAAGGGTTATTCCCAAAGAATTTCGAGCAGAGAAATCATAACGTACGCTCGCTTGCACACACGTATCCTTCAGACAACATAATCCTGGTAATGTGGAACAAGATCGTTAGAATAAAAGTAAATTCGGTTGATGGGTGACAACCCTAAAGGGGAGAGTGGGGGAGTTAGGGGAGAGTCAGCCAATTTGGCGATTGAACAAGTTATCCGATACCAAGTTAAATAGCGGACGGTTTCAGTTCGGGGGAAGGTACTTAGTTGGAAAACTGCTGGCTTCGATAGACGAATTATTATTGTAAATGCTCTTTCGGGCAGCGTCGCGTTATAGGGGTGCGTGAAAAATCTCTAACTTTACATAGGTTATGTTATGGGTCATCATTCTGATTGATTTACATCATATTTATATAAATAAAATAAATTTTGTTAGGAAATCATCGTAATGTAAAGACATAAGAAGGTAGTTATAATTACGCAAGTATTTATTTCTTGGGAATATGATTTAATTTAATTTTAATAATTGTACCATAGGAATTATAAAGATCACAAAAAAGTTTTTTTCTTCATTTTCCAAAAAAAAGATTTTTTTTTAAATTTTGACAAAGAAATTACCAACTTAGCATTTGATTTACTCGAAAACTAAAGTTTAAATAAAAAAGTAAAATTACACAATCAACCAAAATGACAAACCATTTCCAAGAAAACATTAAGTTGTTTTGGAAGGAAGTCAAAAGGTCCCGGAGTGGCCCAGAAAACGGAAGCATGAAAGTGATAAAATCGAAAGATGGAAAAATGTTGACGAATGAGGAAAAAATAAAAAAGAGATGGATGAGTATTTCGAGGAAGTCTTCGAAAACGAAGTGAGTGACAGTGATTCCAGCGGCGAATCAGATATGAATGATGATGGAGTGAATTTTACCGAAATTAGCATGGATGAGATAGACAGATCGATTAAATGTATGAAGAATGGTAAGGCTATCGGTTTCGACAATATTGCTGCTGAATATTTTAAAGGAGGTAGCCGTATAATTCTCACATGGTTGTACAATCTTTTTAAGCAATGTTTAGAGGAGGGTTACACGCCTTTAGATTGGAGAAGGGCTGTTATCATGCCATTATACAAAGGTAAAGGGTCATGTATGGAATGTGGTAATCATAGTGCTATTAGCCTCCTAAGTTCAGTTGGCAAGCTGTATGGTAGAATGTTGATTGAACGGGTAAGAAAGGAAACAGGATAAAATATGGGATGTGCAAGGTACTTTTATGAGTGGAAAGGGGTGCATGGACCAGATCTTATTGCGTATTTTCTGAGCCTTTGTAGATCTACAAAAAGCATACGACCGAGTCGACAGGAGAAAGCTATGGAAGGTGTTGTCTATGTATGGAGTGAATACGAATCTGACTCAGGCAATTGCGTCTCTGTATGAGGGAAGCGTTGCATGTGTTAGGGTAAACGGTGGTTTTACGGGGAGGTTTGATATCACAAAAGGTGTTAAACAAGGCTGCGTAATGTCACCGTGGTTATTCAATCTATACATGGATAATTGTATGCAAGAATTGAAAGTGGTGGGATTGGGCGCGAATTTGAATAATCTGAAAGTATGTTGCCTGTTGTACGCTGATGATGCGGTGGTGATTGCCAATAGTATGGATGATCTACAGTCTCTCGTGTCTAGGATGAACGAAGTATGTATGAGGAATGAGTTAATGATGAATGTAAGTAAGTCTAAAGTGATGGTGTTTGAAAGAGAGAGTACGAAAACAGTGTGCAATATAGCTTTGAATGAGGAATACTTGGAGCAGGTGGATGAGTTTGTGTATTTAGGAAGTATGTTTACGAGAGATGGGAAGGCTGACAAAGATATTGAAAGAAGGGTAAATGCAGGTAACTCCATTAATGGAGAACTGCCCGCAGTTGGCACTAACAAAAAAATGTCCAAAGAAGCGAAGTTAGCAGTCCACAATGGAGTGCTGGTACCTACCCTAATGTATGGAAGTGAGGCATGGAACTGGCAAACAAAGGGTGAAAGTAGATTGAATGCTTTTGAAATGAGATCCCTGAAGCGTATGTGTGGTAAAACCATGTATGATCGTGTGAGGAATATGGAGATTCGTAAAGAGTGCAAGGCGGATGTAAGCGTAATGAGTAAGATTAAGAAAAGGACGCTTAGATGGTTTGGGCATGTAGAGCGAATGAGCGAAGAAAGGAGTGGAAGGAGGATATATGATGCAAATGCGAATGGTAGCAGAAGTCGGGGACGCCTGAGGAAGACATGGCACGATCAAGTGAATCAGATACTCGAGTCGGCCCATGTCAAGAGTCAGAATAATAGAAGAGTAGCATGAGACGATGTATGAATGTGAATGAGCCAACGAGCGTGTGCCAAGACCGAGTTGTTTGGCGGTCCGTCCTCTCTGCCTACCCATGCGGAGAAACGGCGTGATGGTTATTTAGTTAGTTTTTTTAAAGAATTGTTACGATATACATTGTTAGCTGCATATTTAAATATTGCCGCCAAATATATTTGTCTACTGTCGCGCTTCTGACGGTCAACTGGGAAACTTCTCCAGGTGCTGCGGTCGGCAAAAAAGGGATTGACTGGGACCTGCTAAACACCCGCGAGGCTGTTCCAAAGGCCAAGACCCAATCATGACCCAATGGACCAGCGTTGCCAGGTCCAGATTGCAATATTTCCCTAGATTGGGAGTCGAAATTTCCCTAGATTTCCCTAGATTCCGGGGGTACCACCTTGGCAAGTTAAAAACGTCTGTCCGTCCGGGGGGGGGGGTGAGCTTTGAAAAAAAGTACTTTGTTTTTGTTGATAACTTTCATATATTATTTGTAGTAATAAAAAATACACGAATACCCAAATACGCTACATATACACCAGTACGTAGTCACTGTTTTTTTATTCTCTTTCTTATATGGCAATTATTTTTCTTATATGGCAACAGTGGCCGACAGTGGCAACACTGACACAACAAATTTGACATTGACATTGACATTTCCAATGATAATTATAAAATACTTATCATTTCAAATATGATTATAGAATACATAACATTTACATGATATTTACAAAGATCAGGTAATTATGGACTATTCCGACACACAAAATACCTACTATTTAACATGAATTTATTCATTATCCCATTCACATATTCATTATTTCTTAATTCAATTGAATCGAAGTATTGTTTTCGAGAACTGTGACGGAACAGGCAATATTTACGAAAATACATGTGCATGGAGTAAATTGTTAAGGTCAAATAATAGCAATACATAACATAGCGATGCCTTAAACTGAAATTTTGTGTTTTACTGGGTAAGTAGAAGATTACAACGCCAATAATAATTTGTCAAATAACATATTTTAATGATAATAATATTTGGATAATTTGTAAGGCGCTGTTTTTGTGAAAAAACACCTCCAAACTTTGGAAATGTACGCTTTGCAGATTATGGCATCGATGGGCTGTATTCATTGATATTGGCTTCTGTGATTATGACTTCTAGTCATTCGTCGAAGATTTTAATTTAGATTATAGCAAGGAACAAGAAGATTTGGAATAATGAATTATTTGTATAGCGCCGTTTCAGTGAAATATTACCTCAAGGGCGCAAAAGGACAAAGTCGTAATCTGAAACTTTTAAGAAGTCCCCGGTTTTAATAGTTTTAGGAACATAAATATAATTTTGAGTTGTCAGTGTTAAAAATAACATTGCTTCATTTATGTACATCAATATTATAAGATTCCTGGAAATCCCAAAAATAAAAAATGAAAATACATTTATATTCACTGGCAATCCCAATAATATTGTCAAATAAATTTTTTTTTTGCCAAAAAGTACGAAATTTCCCTAGATTTGTGCTGATTTCGTGAAAATTTCCCTTTTCCCTAGATTTTTTTTTCTCCCCTAGATCTAGGGAAATTTCCCTAGACCTGGCAACGCTGCAATGGACCCAACAGCTGGGATTCGAACCGGGCAGAATAACGTTAATTTATTTCATACATTTACTTCGCGTTTTATTATTGCTTACAATATAAAATTTATTTATTTACATATTATGGAAATTTAATAATGAACGAATCTTTTTTTTGGCAATTTTGTTTTATACTTTTTTTTCATACTGGATGTTTCCTAACATCAAAAGGAAAGTGGATGTCTTGTATCATAATAATTTATTCAATATGTAACCGATAAATGAATTGCCAAATAAATAAACAGCAAGGAATCAAACCACTTGAAAGCAGTTCCTTCTAATATTGTTTGTAAAATAGTTTCAGAGGTACTCGCTAGAGTTAAAAATGGTGCGGAAGAAAGTAGTCCATCTGTCCATCATGAAAAACGATTGACGCAAGCGACTCGCGTTGTTTGTAGTTTTCTGTGGGGTATTTTTGACATATCCATAATATTTTGTGGAATGTCGGGGCCTACGATAAATAATGTGGTGCCAAAGAAAGAAGAAAATTTTCACGAGTTCCTCACAGAGGTTAGTTTAACGACATTTAACTTATAAACAGAGTGCCTTTGTGAAATGTAAAGTTAGGTTATTGTTATGTTATTCTTTGCTTGCAGGTGAAAGAAATCGAGAAACGTGACTCAGTTCTCACATCAAAACAACAAATTGAGCGACTTCTCAGGCCTGGATCCACATATTTCAATTTAAATCCTTTCGAGGTACTACAAGTCGATCCCAAAACACCCATCGAAGAAGTCAATAAAGTATACAGAAAGTTTACTATCTTAGTACATCCAGACAAAAATCAGGTAAGCTTCTATGATTATAGGTCATTTATGGGTTATTTGGTGTTTATTTCTAACTGTGTTTGTGACTTAAAAGGATTAGAAACGTCAAGTAATACAATACCCAGTATCAACACAAAAAATGACTATGCTGGTATCAACAGTAGCCTGCAAACAAAAGTGTCTTTTGAAGTGATTTATTGATAAATCTGGGTATTTGCAAATCCCAAACATTATGTGAAGGATATTGTAATTCTCTGACCGATTTGCCTTCTAAATTCAACATTCCAGTCATCCTTACAGTGTTGATTTGATTCTACATAGTAGAATACTTATGTCTGAATTACACCTGCCGAGTGCTCGGCCGAGTCACTCGCTTTGTTACTCGACCGAGCAACTTATTAGAGAGTAGAGGTGATCACATGTAGAAGAGACAGTGGATGAGTCAGTTCACTGAGATTAGTTTAAAGTTCTGTTAACATGGTTTCCCCATGGAGGAAAAGGAGAAAAATTAAGATAGTGTCTTTTTCTGCACTTATTTACTCATTATTTGACTTTTTGTCAAAGTTGTAAATTTATACAGTTTTGGCTATTATTCTCCATAACCCTTTATGTATATCTTATTTAGTGTTTGAATTTAACCTCATACAAGAATTTTTTTTTAAAAAGAAAGACAAACATTCCGGGGTTACGAATAACCTGACAATATTTGAAAATCTCCTACTACCACCACAGTAAGCTGAAAATGTTGCTTGTGTTGTAATGGAGGACTTAGCCAGCCGAGAAATTGAACACACTACGCCCGGGTGGGATCCAAACACGATGTCAACTCGACCACCGACCGGTCATTACATATTACATTTACTTTAATCTAGGTTTCTTATATTATAATATACACCACTATAGGAGTAATTTTCACTAAGAAGAGCACCCATATCTGTTTGTTCTGTTGCACATCTCATTTAATCTACTTAAAAAAAACATAATATTCACTAGTAGTTCTGTGAACAGTAGATCTCGTGTAATGTTAATTATTCCGATTTGACAGCTCTTAACGCTTTGTGAACTCTTCCGGAGTAAAAAGGTACTATCCAACGTGGCTACGATCTTGACAGGATTGACCGGACATGGAACACACAAACAAATTTAAAAGAGGCAGCGCTTGTGTTAAAAAAGATCTTTGCTACGCTCAGTCAATTACTGGATTAGCACATATTATTATGTGTGAAATGTCACTAATTTGCATTGTAATTATTTTAATTTGATTCTTTTATCTTATCGACTTTTTGTGGCAGTTTTCTCTAATAAGTGGTTGTGAGGTGAACTCTCAAAGAACGACTATGGCGAACAAGACTCACTTGGATTATAATATTACTACAGTTTGAACAGCGCTCCACTACTCAATAATATTTGCTATACAACAGTGCGCCAAGATTTCATTCTCAAAAAATTCACCAATACATATGACAATGGTGCGCTGCTTCATACATATGGATCTCGGAATGCACATATGAAGCGAAAAAACCAATAGGATATTTCACACAGCATAAATACGTTTTCAAACAGTGCCTGAATGTGCGTCAGAGCCAAAATTCGCTATTCGGGTGTGTTGTGATGAAACAAATATTTTTCTAGTACATATTTAAAAGTTTATGTTATTTCCAATATTCGAAACAGTTAGCTCTTGGCCAAATTTCATTTTAATGCGACCTTGATCAAAAACTCTTTTCATAAAAAAATATTGTATTATTTATTAATTATATTAATAGTTTTCGCATATGTATGTATATATTTACCATATTATTTAATTAATATCATACCTCAAAATATTAATATGGAAATACTTGAACTGCTTACTGCGGTTTAAAGCCAATGAATCCTCCTAGATTTCGCCGTCTATCCCAAATTTTTAAGTTCTATAAATTTGGCACATTATGACAAGCGATCGCTCAAAACGTTTTTGCAAACTTATCGATGAAGAAGAAAAGGTGCTCACAGAAAGCTAAAATTCTTTCCTTTTTAAATAATCCATGTACCTATTTGAAATTAGATTTGGTTTTCTTGATTGAATGAATGAATTAATGAATAAACTAAAATGTATCTTGAAAGTGGAAATTAAACCACTTCCCGACATCCGATCGAGCTGAAACTCGGCAGATATACTCGTTGTTGATGACAATGCAGTCTATTAACTTTTGGTGCTATTCACGCACACATACGCATTTCTCTGAAATTGGAAGACATTATAAAAATTTTGAAAGTTACTTCACAAAAAAAATCTCAGTACCATTCAATTAGGATTTAGCTTAAGTGATAATGCGGTTTACTCATTTTAGTCAGTCCCTGGGGAGGAAGGTTCAATCCTCAGTCAAACCAAGAATTTTGTTTTTAAAGTTTTAACCTAGAAGGCCGGAACATAAAACAGAAAAAAAAATTTTCAGGCTTCATAGAGGCGCCATTCATAAAAATCAAATGTGGAATCTAAAGTTTTATTAGCCCAAACAATGCTGATTTTATTTTTCATTAAATTTCAAAGCATTAAGGTCAAAATCGCATCGCAAATTATTCTAACAAGGATAATATTAGAATGCTAGCATGTTCTTCGGAGACCCATTGGTTAAAATACATCTTAAGAGGAAGTTACAAGCCAAAATGTGTATATTCTTGGTATACCTAATATTGTGGATAATAGGCATTAAAATCGCTTGATAAATGGAGTCTAGAAACGCTCGTTTTTAATTAAACGTTTTTATTTATTTTGTAAATAATTTTATGAGAAAGCAAACAAGTTAATCAAGTGAAACTGTCACAGATAATCTTAGCTATAATACTGCATTTTTTGAAGTTGTTTCTTTTATGCGTTCATACATTTCTACTGAAAAAAAATTTTTTTTAGTAGTTTAAATTTATATTTTTTATTGAGTAATTTATTTTATGGTTTGTATTGTACTCCAGCGAAACGATAGGAAAACCTTCAATTTATCTAAAGCATATTTTTTGGTATTCTTAATGTACAAAATAGTAATTTGGCATTAAGCTTCGCCATAAAAGTTCACAGCAGTTAAGAGCCAGTCCCTGGGGAAGAAGGTTCAATCCTTCAAAAAATAAGAAATGTTTTTTTAAATATACCTATTAATTAAAATAAATGTATTGTTTGTTTTTTACGGGTTGGTTTTTTGAAATCGCTTTTGTTGACCTCTCAATGATTTTGACCAAGAACCGCCACTGCCGCCGAATATTGAAAAAAAACATTTGACAAATGATTTGTATTACTGACCAAGTGTTGTTAATTTTATGCTTTTTAAATTCCAGGATGATTCAGAGCGAGCCCACCAAGCCTTTGAGATAGTAAATAAAGCATGGAAGACGCTGCAGGACGAGGATACGAGGGCGAAGTGTCTGGATATATTTGAAGAAGCCAAAGAAAGAACTGATCACATGGTACAGCTTAGCATTTTAATTTAGAAATTCATTCTAACAACTAAACATCAACTAAAAAAGTTAATTTCTATGGTAACACCGAGGGTATTTGACATTTATTGTTTTTTTGCCAGAAATCCACCTTGAAGTTTATTCCGATCGCAAATATTGAAACCGAGGCATAGTGAAACGCGCCAAGTGATTTATTGAGTTTTCGGCGTTGTTTAGCTAAATTCCAAGCGAGGAAGCTTGTGTCTAACTCAATTTATACATTTTTTTTGATGATTTATGCCTACTTTGAATCAAGTCTATTCAGATTTATGCCCACTTTGAATCAAGTCTATTCAGATCTATGCCCACTTTGAATCAAGTCTATTCAGATTTATGCTCACTTTGAATCAAGTCTATTCAGATCTATGCCTACTTTGAATCAGGTCTATTCAGATCTATGCCCACTTTGAATCAAGTCTATTCAGATCTATGCCCACTTTAAATCAAGTCTATTCAGATTTATGCTCACTTTGAATCAAGTCTATTCAGATCTATGCCCACTTTGAATCAAGTCTATTCAGATCTATGCCCACTTTGAATCAAGTCTATTCAGATTTATGCTCACTTTGAATCAAGTCTATTCAGATTTTTTTGCTATACTCCACATTCTATTTTGACATTGATTAGTTTGACTATTTGTAAATAAACAATAACGTCCAATGAAAAACATCATACATAACTGTTTTTTTAAATGTTTTTATTTTAGGTATATGTAATTGGGATAAGCATATTTGATTTTGTTTTTTTTATTTCCTTACATACATTTCAGAAATATAAAAAAAAAATGCCTTTCCATGAAATTATCTCCCGTGCAAAGCATTACATATTAAAAAAGTTTAAGGATGGGTTGTTTTGGAGAATTTGAATAATTCATCAAATTTCAACGTTCATTTTCAAGTTCTGTGAAAGATTTTTTCAAGTTCTGTTTTTATTTCAGTTCTGTCAAGCAACTAGCCTATAATTAAATAATAACAGAACTTGAAAAGGACTTTCACAGAACCCGAAAATGAACGTTGAAGTTTGATGAATTATTCAAATTCTCCGAAACAACTCGTCCTAAATCTAAAATTGTTTTAGAATATGATGAATCATCTGATTTCGTAAAGTAGGTATGTACATACCATTAATTTCTGAATACCGTTTGGTTAAAATATGCACTTGAACTATTGTGCCTTTTCAAACTTACTTTCATCTTCTTATGAGTCATCTTGACTGTTGTCATTTAAAACCTTTTAAATAAATGCAGCTCCCTCATTTTTTGTCCAATAAAATGTCAGACTGAAATTACTTTTATTAATACTTTAGCTTTTACTATGTATTATAAATAAATAATGCTTCTATAACAACTGTCCCACAATATCTTAACTACCAGTAAATTTGTTTGTTTGTCCCACTAAATTCATGTTGTACATTCATAAATATGTTATAATTTGTTTTTTTGTTATTTGTAAGATTTTGTTTACTTTGATAAATTTTTCATTTGTCCTATGAAGTCGTCAAAGTAAACTTCTAGACAATTTTTTAATTTACATTAGGTACTTCAAGGGCCAGTTGTTTCACAGAAATTTAAATGCTACATTGCTACCGAAAGGCCATTCAGTGCCATTTTGTTTTTAGACATTTGAAAGATCCCCGTTAAACGCCGATTCTAGGATAAGCTTAACAACATGATAATTGATCACGATCTTCTGCCGATCACAATTTGTTCAGAGATTGAAACGGACTTAGTATCGGTATTTAACGGGGAGCTTTCAAATGTCAAAAACAAAATTGGCGAATGACCATTTGATAACAGTATTACATATGCATTTCTGTGAAACAACCCGTCCGAGTATCTTAGAACAGAATTGCAATTTTCTGCTGAAAGTAATGGTTGAATGGGTTTTCAAGATCAACATTATTCCTGAACAATGGTTATCTATATATTTTTTGGTTAATATCCTTTTTGTATGCATTGCCTCCAAAATGCTTTAACAGTGATTCACGAAACACAGAAAATACTTAAATTATTTCACATTCACATTTCTAAACCATTCGTTTTAAACGACTTTCAGATTGAAGAAAAACGGAAAAAGTTCAAAAAAGAAGGAAAACTATCAGAAGGAATACCTGAGGATGATCCTGCCAAATACAAGCACGCAGTCTATGTCATGACTATGAAGGTAGGTACCTTTAGCTTCCGTTTTGAAATTCACCAAATGAAACATATCACCGCCATCTCATGCTGTAGAAATTGCACTGATAGTTAATGATACCTGTTTTCAGACTTCTTGCACTGGGTTTAGGACGGTTTAGTACAGGGTGCAGCAAAACAGACAGTGCAGCTTTGAAGGGCTATTAAAAAAAACAGCATAACATACAGAAATGGGGTTTATTTTATTTTATTTGGTACCTCATCCCGTGTAATGCATTAAGTCCTCAAGACGATGGCCCTGGCAGCGATACTTTGATGAAGTTTTTGGTTACATTTTGGCACATCTCAACGGGTACAGCGGCGATTTCCTCCCGAATTCGATCCTTGAGTTCTTTCAAGGTATGCAAGCTAGTGAAGAATAGTACTATAGAATTCCAGTACAAAATAAGACGTGCTGGCGCCATCTATGTGTCAGACCAGAAACTTCTCACCCCCTCCTTGTACAAGTGTGGTAAAAAATGTATTACACTGATGGAGATGGGCTCACGGGCTGCGGGTTGTGTACCACTGCTATATGCAGACATGGCTCTCCAAGGGATTTCCCCAACTTTTCTTTATATGATGAACACCGGTGAAGGGGGTATCCTACATATATTGCAATCTATTTATATAAAGGAGAGAGAGTATATGTATTGGACGTGCGGCGTTTGTTTGAGTTTTACTCAAATCTACCGTTTTATTCCGAGTTTGATGAAATTTTGTTCAGTTTACCTTCAAAACAAGGGAAAGGTCATTGTCTACATGAAATTTCGAAAAACCCTGCGAAAAGCAAGAGCAACAACGGGGACTTCAACTAGTGGATATATAAAAAAAATATTTTGTGTGTTTCATGTAAATATATAAGGTATTTTATATTCCAGCTATTTGCCGACATGGAGAGAAAGCGCCAGCACTTGGAGACCAGGGACATGGAGGAGAGGAAGCGGAAGAGGGAATCGGAGATTGAAGAAGAGGAACAAAAGTCAATGCAGAAAGAGTGGGCTAAGAATTTTGAAGTAAGTTAATCACTGTTTTAAAATTACAAATAATATTAATTTTGTGATAAATGGAATTTGTAAGAACATAAATAAATATGTATTTGAATTTTTATTCTTCTTAATTATTACATGTTATGTTATTTATTCTACGAAACTAATGTGAATTATACAGGACACTGTTCGTACTGACGCAACTTAACCACTCAGAACATTAGAACGTCAAAAGACGTAAATATGATAATAGCGGTCAAGACATCAGAACGTCTTTTCACGTAAACGCGCGAGATTTTACAAAAATCGATTTATTTCCATCACTAGTATACGGATTGCCATGATTTAAAAAACAGAGTATCGATAATTAATAACGCTACGCGTCTGTATTCAAGAATATCTATGGAACGTAGAGGTGCATTATCTAAGCCGATTGAATCTGTCATCTTGTTCATTCATAATTTATTGCGTTTCTAAATAATTTATTAAAAATATTTTAGTTTGGACGGTTAATATTTTGAAGTGACTAATAGTTTTTATTTATATTTCTTCAATATATAAAGTGTTATTTCTTTATGATACTCAGAAAAAAGTACATTTTTCAGGGCTTTGAAATAATGGTCAGCGATTTTTACATATTTTTGACGTTTTCATAAAATGTATATTTAGAAACGCAAATATTTACGTATAACAACACAATGCGATAGTGGATTTCATAATCTTTCCAAAACATTTTTTAGAATGAGGCTACGTTTCCCAAAACATGAGTTATGAAGCTTTTAGCAAAACTCGTAAATAACACAAAAATTATCACGTTTTGACAGTTCTCAAAGGAACACATAGTAAATAAAAGTCTTTGTCTGAGAGGTTAACAGCAAGTAACTAGCAGAGGCGAGAACCTTTCATAATTAATATGACCTAAACTTCACAGGTGGCACTAATGGTATATAATTATCCCAATATACTGCGATCAAAATAATACAATGAATGTTGATTAAATATTCAAACATGATAACATACATTGATCGTATTGAAAATATCCAATACAAATTTACAATATACACCCATTGTATCGCTTTAGTGATCATCAGTTTGACCCTACCGCTTTATATAAATGCAGAAAGATTTCTGATGCCCTATTCTTATACAAAATCGACAATCAACAATCTTGTTGATTCATCATATCTGTTAGAAAAGATAGCATTTCATTGCCCTGAACACAACACCAGAACGAATGACTTATTTAGAACATCACACTGTAAAGCCAAATATGCGCAAAACTCTTTAATAGGACGTATCTGTAAAACTCACAATGCCTCTAAAGATGTACACATTTTCAACTGTTACTTGAAAACATAAAGTGCAGCTCACTAAAATGATAGCTTAATTTTTTATTTTATGAAATAATTCTATCATCTTAGTTTATTTTATTGTTTTTAATATAATTTTGGGGACTGGTAAGGAGATGATGAAAGATGCATGTTGTGTTGTGTCACAGCGTTTATTCTGACGGCGTTGGTGTGGTCAAGGCGCGGGTCAGTGAGTCGACGCCGCGTTGGTGGAGACTGGACTCGTGGACGTGTTCAGTACTTGTGAAGACGTGGAGTCTTCCGGGTACTCCAGTGTGAACGAGGTAGCCGAAGGTGCGATGGACCTGGTCGGCAGATGAGCGGGAGATGCAGGCCGGCAACGATGCCGCGAGGCCGAGGCGCAGACCGGCAAATGGTCGCAGGGTCTAGGCGCGTGACATCAGCACTGGCCAGGAACGAAGGCTGGGGCCAGGGCGCTGATGTGATCCCAAGGTGTCCATAATTAATTATAGTCCGTGCAGAGCCGAGTGTAGGTGAGTAGGTCCTGTAGCGGTGTGGTGAAGAAAGAGCGGGACGCGACGCGGGGGAAACCGGCGGTCGGTGTCGGGCGCATCAGTATGCAGGAAGCAGTAGCGGCGCTGGCATTGTTGGTCACTCGTAAAACTGCTAATTAATGACTGACCTAGTACATCTCGGCGCGCCTCATTATATAGGTGCCCGAATGCATCGGGAACATTTCAGAACTGTAGGTAGGAACGCCGAACACTCGCATTGCGTCTAGAGTGTTCCCACTACAATGCGTTTTGTATTGGCGAGCATTTCAGAAAATTCTCGTAGCATGGCTACATAATCATGCAAAAACTGTACTACTAAAAAACTGTTTTTACTTGTTTTATAACGTTTTGTAATTCCTTATAATGTTTATTTATTTTTATATTTCTGTCAATTATAAATATATTGTGTAGGTATAAATACTAAATCAAAAACTAAACTTAATGGAACTTTATTGGTCTAGAACAAATGAATAATTACTGCTTATGCTTAATGTATAAGTGACTGTTTCCTAAATAAAAAAAAAATGATGGGGTGCTTTGCTCTTGTGTATGAGATGACATTGCATTTCGGTGTACAGAAGCTCAACAGTTTGTTTTTGCCCAATTTGCGATAGTCTCTGTTTGCAGAAGGACGCAGTTGATAAGGTTCTTTATTATATGATAATCTAAATAATATAACCTCACTTTCTAGGAATCTCGACAAACGCGTGTGGACAGCTGGAAAACATTTCAGGCTGGCAGCTCCAAGGAGAAGAAGAAGAAGAAGACGATGGGCTTCAGGCCGCCCAAACCCAAACCTGAGTCCAGATAATTTTAGAATAATATTTTTCTAGGAGTATTTTGGTCGGAATAGTCCTATTTTTTTTCAAAAACCGGTGACTTCTGGTTGGTTGTCTTTGACTACTAGTTTCCAGACACTGTGTACAACTTCATTATGACTCATAGATAATAGAAATAAAGATATGGCATGAAGGCGTGCTGACTGTCGCAGAGCTATAACAAAACTGAATGAACTATTAAAGTGACAGAGCCAATGATAGTTAAGATGAAAAACAATGGCAGGGAGCCACTGTGCGTAGATGCGATTTTTGTTGGTGACAATTTTGTGTGCGCGGTTTTACATTAATAATGGTTCATGGTCCATTTCCCCTTTTCTATATCTATGTTATGATTAGTGCTGCAACAATTCATACTTTGACATTTATCTAATGTTTTTTTAATGATACAATATAATACCATGTTGCTTAGTTTGCATTTCTTTGATGATAAAATACTTGTAAATATAATTTTTCTTGCATGTGAAGATATCATTGATTCGCTACCATTTGCTAAATTCACTCTAAAATGTAAATTTTTCAAGAAATGTATTCATTTGACGCATCGCTAGAAGTAAAATACATACCTACATGTATATATATATCTACAAACTATATATTTATGTAACATCATATTTTTAAAATATATTCCGCTTATAGAAGGAATATATTAGTTTTTGTTATTACTTCATTTGAAATTCACAGTCCTTTTGAATATGTTTTTTTTCCATTTAAAAAAAATATTATTTTGCTAAAGTTTGTAACATGTGGTTCATGTATTTGGACCGTTGCACCGCTAATCATGAGATTTGAATGTTATTTAACTACCTCTGCTAGTCACTTGCAATAATATTGTTAGCCAAAAACTATACCAGACAATAGCTTGATAATTATTATCAATCGAAATTGCACTGTTCCAACCAAACATACTTTTATTACCAATTATAATAATATAAACACCCATATTAAATTTAGTTTTGATGTCAATATTAATATGTAATTATGTTATGACTATTCGTTGTATTTGACTCCCATCACCGATGATAAGTTTCTGTGATTTCAAATTTGTGTTAGGTTATAATTTTAACAAACATTTAATTCAAAGATTAACAGGGTATTTCACCATCCTCTCTATAACTATCCGTTATAATAAATAAATAAATACTCGCAATAGTTAGATAAGTCGCCTAACTTATCCAATATATATATATCCACTATTCATAGATTCGAGTAACAAATAGTAAACTCGGTCTTAATAAATTGTTAAATCGTCAATATTCGTTATCCTGTGGATAGTGCTTATTGAGAGGATGATGAAACACCCCCTAAAAGTGAAATTAATAGTGGTTTCAATCGTTTTCGCAAGCAAAAATTTGCTATTTGTACGGGAAGAAATATAAAATTATTGCTTTATTTTCAAATATTCTCCGAACTTCCAAGTATATTTTTTATGTAAATTATTTAACTGCTAATATGCCAGTGCAATTAGTGCAAATTCTGGTAATCCCAATTTTTTTCTTTTTTTATTTAACTGGTCCCACAATGTAATATCCAAGTTGCCGACCTTGGCACACCTGTGCTAACGCCAAGGTCGACAATGTGGATTTTACATCATGGGACCAATCTATAAAATGTATAAAAAATTTGGGAATACCGGAATAATTACGATTGCGGATCACTAATTGCAATGTCCTATAAGTCTTTTACTTTACTGGAGCAAACTCCTAATTTTTTTGGAGTTCTTTTAAAATTTATCCTGGAAAAGTGTGTGCGAATGGATAAAAGGAATAAGTCAAAATAAATTCTTAAAGTAATGATTACACCCAATCATTTTTTCATTAATCATGTTGCATTATTTTGTGTTACGTTGACTTGCCTAATATTTTTTTACAAGGTAAGCAACGAAAAAATGACTTTACTTAACCCAACCCTTTCTGCCTTTTGCACACAGAGAATTGAAGTTCAAATGTAGTACATAAAGATAATGTGTTGCTTTCTTAATGAAAAATAAATAATCTATTCAATGTACTTGGGGTGCACTTCTGTTTAATATTAAGTTAATTTGTATTGTGTCATTTTGTTTGTGAAAAAGCACATTAATTGCGCTTTTATTTTCAAATGCGTTGTATTTATTGTTTCAAATATGGACTAATTTATTTTCAAAAAATATCACATATTGTTTCCGTCATTTTTCATTAACTTAATCCACATTGGATCCATAACAATTTCATGTGTATGTAATTTATTTACCTTTCATAACTATTTCCGAATAAAAATTAATATAGATTAGCGAAGATACCTGTCCCACAGACACAACCTGATTTTTTGTGTAGATTACTAAAATTCAAATAAATTATGTGTTTTTTGTCTTGGTTACAAATTATCTTATTAATTAATTATGATATCTACTTATAAGTAGAAAAAAATGTCATCTATGTATGTATTTTGGTGGTTGAATTAAAATATGTAATATCTAAGAACACAATGAATTACCTTTATAATGTAATAAATATAATTCCCAATCGCTGTATTGTGAAATAATAACAATAAATAATAGTACTGTTCAAAATTCTGAAATTAAAATTTGTATGATTAAAATAATGCTCAATACCGTCATCAGATAAAAATATTGTATAAGATCCTTTATAATAATCTCTTTTATATTCAAATATCCATTAGTATTAAAACTTTTATGAGAAGTAGGTTAAAATAATTTTTTTTAAATTTTGCTGAGACAATCTACGCATAATGTTCATTTCAGATTCGGTAAATAAATCTTTTGTAAATAATTTTTAAGGATTCATTCGACAGACATTTATTTTTATTGTTTAAGATCATGAACACATCTGAGATTATTTTGAGCCTATGTTTAAACTTCTTCTATGGATGAGAAAATAAAGATGTTTCACATTAAATTGTAGGGGTGTAGCAAATTGATTTTTGTTGAGTAGTATTTATACAGTGTGACTAGTAGATGGTTTAAAATATTCAATATATTTTATGCTGTCCTTCAAAAAAGATCTTATCAAATAAATATTGTCCTGGACGGATGATGGGCGAGTTGGACATTGTCAATTTATTAGTATTTTTAATTTTTACGTAGCCGTCTGAAGTTTAGGAATGTCAATTCATAGACAGTGTTGCCAGTGTATATCAATTAGCATTATCAATATCAGTCTGGGTATCAATAATACAACCGTGCTCACTGGTAGTTACCGCCTATCGATCCAATATTGTTAGTTTATCGATTTCACCTAGACCCCCAGGAGAGACGAAAATGTGTTGACCCCTTAAAGTTAAACAAGATGGTTGTTTTTCAGGTCATTTTGAATTTACATATTATAATTATATCCTACATAATAATATGATGTATCTAATTAGAATTTTACCAGTAAAAACTGTCTTAATTCAATTAATGTGAGCCAACACATTTTTGTTTCTCCTGATCAATTATTATTTGTCAGATGTTGTTTTTTTAATTTGGTACAACTGGTTTACAATATACAAGCTAATACGTGTGACCATAAAGTCTCGTCATTTTTATGGCAAATGGCCAAAAACTGTTCTTAAGATTTGCATAAAAACCTTTTAATGTAAAATATGAAATATTGACCAGAAAGAAAGTAAATAAAACAAAACAAAAAGTGTTCTAAATAAATGTATCAGCTTTTATTTAGAATTATTTTTAACTATTGAGATTGAAAGTGAAAAATAATTGGTAATTATTTAAATTAAACCAGCTGCATATGAAGCGGAATTACCATCCCCCAACACCTTCTTTGCTCTTCAAAGTTTGCTGATTATTTTATTGCCTTATACCATTCAGAGTCTTTGGGGCCGTTCAAGTATTACGTAAGCAGATTTATTACAATTATTTACCCCCTCTTCCCCCTTGTCACCAAAAGTAAGCAAAGCTCTTACCCCCCCTCCCAATTATTTGTGGGAATCCCGGAATATGTATTCGGTTTTCAAAAAAAGACAATGTGTGGGTTGCCGATGTGTAAAAAAAAAAATAACCACTTCCGAGCAGTGCTGACGTAATCACTATCTCGACCCCCTCAGCCCCCCATGTCATCAAAAATAAGCAAAGCAAAGACCCCCCTGCCCCTCTATAGTGCTTACATAATACTTGAACGGCCCCTTTCTAAAAACGTAAATATTTATACCAGCCTGCATGAACTTTTTGTTGTTTATTAACATCATCTTTATTACATCCTTCAATATTTTACATCAAGTACCAGTTCTCACGTATAACAGAGATGATTCTCTATGTATGTGACTGATCTATGATTATATTATCAATAATTGTTATTTACCACCTAACAATTCCTTACTTACATTGAATTAATTAACCACCATTAATTTTGTCCACATTTATAGTATTTATTTAAAAAAAATGATTTTTCCTTTTATTGTCCATGACTAGTTGAACTTCGTTCCATCATATCACATATCTGTTTAATACTAGTTTAATTACAACTATTTATTAATTGTTAAGATGTGACCTTTCATCTCCAATTTAATGATACTATTATACAGATCTAGCTTTTTCACAAACACTATTCATAGTTATTAACCTATGAACCAATGTAGATTTATAGTTGAAGAATCAACAAATCTACATCCTTTCTTATTATCTACTTGTTTGTAAAAAAAATTGTGTTAAGTTGTTTATTTTTTATATTTTCCGTCTGAAAAAAAAGCTTGAAGATTATAAATCTTGTCAATTGAGGACATAATATTATTATACATAGTACATATTTAAAATGACATGGTTGCAATGAATTTTTAACTATGAACACATTGTATTTTCTGTAGAAATCTTAGTATATATTATAATCCTAACTTCATACATTTGTACATACACACTACATCCAAACTTAATGATAATACATAATGCATTGTGGCAGTTATTTAAAAAATTCCCAAAGCGGTTTTTGAGATAAATGAGAAAAATACCTCTCGATAAATCATTGAAGCTGTTTTGGAAAAAATTTACATATAACTACATGCATGCATTTTACCGGAATTATGTAAGTGATTTTAAGGGGGATTTTAATAGCGTCACTAATATCCATAATTGAAAGTTTGATGTCTGATTAGTATCGTTTATGCATAAACAATACTGCCCAAATGTTTATAATCAATTTATTGAAAGGTATATCACATTTATTTTTAATAATAAAATAAAGACATCCATCACGCAAGAAAGGTTTGACAAGAGATAGAGATAGACAAATTTAAAACAGGGTTCATTGTTTGTTTGGTGTTCTAACTTACACCAAAGAAAATGATATACCCTTTTATATTGAATTTAATTTTAAAAAAATGTGTTCTAAGCTACACCACGGAAAATTATATACCCTTTTGTATTGAATTTTGTTTTTAAAAAAATATGTCACGGTTTCGCTTGGGCAGTATTGTTCATTCACTGACGGTATATTTTATTAAATTTATGAAAATCCGTGTTTGGTTGTCGACTACTAAAATTAAGTTTAAATTATATTTATGAAATATTAGTCATTTGTGTACATCAATTCTGGGTAGGATAAATGGCTTAAGCGCCTTTATTAGTATGGCGCTTTAGGTATTTATCCTTTCCAGCGTCGATATGTATACATATTTGCAATATATATATCAAACATGTAAATATAAAGGCATTAGTCAACTATTTTTATGTAATTGACTGATGTCCAGTTTATGCAGTTCGGTATACTGCTTAGAAGTTTTTTTCTGTACATTAACAAAGATGTTATGAAAAAAAAATTAAAGAAATCAGGCATGTTTATGTACATTTAAATTGAGCTCTAGGTGTATGTGATTTTGTTTCATGAAAAAATAATTTGTGAATCTAAGTTTATTTTTCGTTTTGACTTTGAATAATGTTTATGGCGTATTATAATATTATGAAGATTATTGTTTAAAATTTTTTTAAATCTAGAGAATACAGAAGGATTAATTAAAATCTATTGTATTGACAGTTTTTTTTAATCCAGTATTGTTATGTACAAATGTACATGCTATAAGTGGTCAGCGATTTAAGTAAATCTCAATATGCCTTCCTTTACCTTCCTGATATGATATATTTTTATCGTTTTCTGTATAAAATGAATGATATCACTTGTATAAAGAAATAAAACATTTCAAACTACAATAATTTAAGCATTTTATTCATAAAATAATTCATATTCAGTATAGTATTATTTATAACACGGGATGAAAGATATTTGCGATTCTTCTGTGGATGTGGCTAATTTTCATTTTGGATTGAAATAATGTATTTTATATTACAATCAGTGCCGGCTCGTGACTTTTACGTGTACTAGAGTGCTAATATTACAAAAATGCCATTATTGATATTGTTGTAGCCAAAAAAAACTTCTTTTTTTTAATTCGGTTTTTTGTACGAAGATTTTCACGAAATCCGTGCGGTGCACGATTAAACTGAAATATCCTGAAATTCTTCATAAAAAAATCGTGTTGGACTAAACAACATCAATAGCGTTGAAGTTTTCACACTTAGCACTCTATCACACTCAAAAGTCACGAGCTGCCACTGAGAACAATACATAAGTATATTGCTTATAATGGTGTGAATTTCGATACGTCCAGAGGTAGTGCCCATTGTAATGCAGTTTCAAGCCTTTTGGACCTAAATTCTTTATCTTCTGCAAATATTAACACAACGATTAATTACATTTATTTTTTTCATAGTATGAATACAAATTTAGGTCAGTTTCCACTAAGGTGCTAGACGCGCGCAATCGTTATTTACATTAAGTTACATTTAACAATACAAGTCTTTTTTTTTAATAAACTCTCTTTTAAATATTTTCCCACTCAACTGGTCTTTCCCGTCTAACGATATTGTAATTCCTAATTCTGATAAACTCCACCCACTCTTACCCCTCCCCCCTCCTTCCACTTCTTCTTTCCAATTGCAATCTATATTTAATTTTTGAATTCAATGTATACTTACTCCTGATTAGGTGAACTTCGTTCATGGAACATGTAGAGGTTGTATGTAATTAAGTGATGTAAACAATGTTATTTATGTTTTAATAAAATAAATAATGCCATCACTAAGTGATAAGCTTCCAGAAGAAATCTTCTTATCTTCTTATTAAACGCTTGTTAATGGTCAAGTAGTTTTGCGTAACTATGCGTATTGTTAGCTGCATATTTAAATATTCGCGCCAGTCATTTGCTTCGTTTTTATACCGCCTAAGAGGCACAGTGGTCGAATTTTGCCTGCAGACCCCCTATTCGGGATTTACCCGAAACATACGATTTGAATTCGACCAATCAGAGGGCCTAGATCGTCCAGACGCTAGTGTAATAATACTATCAGATTCACTGACGATGCTACATCTCGTGAGTCACCTTCATGTAAATTGGAATAAAACGAATCTAGCACACATAATAATATGGCGAATGTACGAAGCACAGTGAATGAAAGAAGTATAGGAATGAGAAAGACACGGTGAAGTAAGGAGTTTTTTTCGAGACGGAGTGTGTGAGATTCTGTTCTCTCTGCCTTCCATGTGCCTGATTAGTTAAAAATAAAACTATTAGCAAAAGTGTATGTTTTAATACTTGGCAATATTTACCAGTTTGCCTGCAAAATTCTTTGATGGCATAATCGTATTGTTTCCTTTTAGGTCTTCCATACATAAAATGCGTTGTTGATGCTACGCCCTTTTCCTTTTCCTGGAATTAATAAAGCAATAAACTGGAGACTGGAAAAATTATAAAAAAATCGTGAATTATCAATTATTTAGGATCTTTCAAAGCTGGGCGTATTGTACAGAGTCTGCAGGGTGCAGATAATTTATGATAGTACCTACAAAACTTCTGATTCTGTACATTAAGTGGGTTCCACTGTTATGTTTGGGAGCCACCTCTAGTTTGGAAACCCTAAATACTGGAAAAATCTCTCGATTACGGAAACTGGCAATTATTTTGACAGATTTACCAGATTGCAGTCTTAAGAATACTAACATCAGGGAGGGAATTTTGTGCTTGTTCTACCGGTTTTTCACTTGAAGGTGAACGAAGAACTAGCTCCATTGATCCTTTCGGCACCAGTGCACAGTATTAAAAAATGGCAAACATGTGCCCAACATATGTATGTGGTTGTCGATAGGCATATGAGAAAGTTGTGTTTACGATTGAAATACAGATTTCAGTTTTTCTTTTTATTTTTCTTATAAAGACCCTCTGCACAGCATTCCAAAAGATCACTCAGGCCCTGAGGAAAATTTCAGAATGGTTTTCCAACAAAAACAATGATTATGCATATCATTACATACATTATTATCAGAGATGTGCAAAATGGGTACCCAAAACCATTTGAAATGCAAAATGGAAATGGGTCAAAACTTTTCCATTTGAAAATGCAAAATGCAAAATGGTTTTTAGAAAAGCATTTCAAATGCAAAATACCTATTTTCAAAATGCATTCAAAATGCAAAATGGTTTCTCAGGTCAGACAATCAAAATAATTATAGAATTTTTAAACAATTTTGTCATTTAATAATGGACATCAATGTAGAACAAACATATTACATGATGGTAAATCCCAAAACATTTTTTTTCATGTGACTACAGATTATGAAACCACAAAAAATTTGCGCGGGACTAATGTTGCCAACGTAAAAACATAGAAACTGCTATCTAACATTTAATATTACAGCGTCATGGCCCCATGTTCAGTATTTGAATCAGTATGTTTTGTAATGATATCCCTCAATTGCCAGGGCTCCTACCAGGGAGCAACTTGACAAATGTAAATTATCTCTCATAGCGAGGTTGAGGACCGACTGATATTTGGGGCTTATGAAAAGAAGATGAGTGGAGATAGTAGGAAGAATGTTGCAAAAAAGCATTTAAAATGGAAAATGCATTGAGAAAAGCATTTAAAATGCAAAATGCAGAATGGTTTTTAGAAAAGCATTTAAAATGCAAAATGGAAAATACCCATTTTGCATTTTGCATTTCCATTTGAAATGGATTTATTTGAAATAAAGCACATCTCTGATTATTATATACAAGCCAAAGTTAATTTATTAACCTAATTTTATTACAGGTTGAATTTGCAATAATAATATTGAGCTGTCATCGGCTTTTTAACATTTTCATCGGTTTACTTGTTTTCGTTCTAGTAAACTTCAGCAAGTTTCCCAAAATTATATGACTCACTGCCTCTTTATAAATATATTTTTCTTCAGGCCCATGCCCAAACCCTTTCATAAAACTCTTTCGCTTTTAGACAAATTAAACATTATTAATATCCCGCATAGATAGAAAGTGTCTAAAATCACAGCGGGCCCTAGGCGGGCGCAATTGGAGGAGTACGTTCCGGGTGCCGAATTATCAAGATGATGAGAATACCTAACACCTAATAGTCCTTAGATTATTTTTTCACAAAAATGGATATACACAAAAATACAAATCATTCGAATATTATTGATTACAGTGATCACCTACCTAGGCTTCCACTGGCATCAACATTTTACTTACGCCAGGCGCTATTTAGCTCAGGGCCAGCCTTGCCTAAAATTTGTGTAGAATCTAAAACTTATTTAAAACTGTTTTTGTAAAAAAAGGGTTGTGGGATTTTTTCCCCTTTTTGATGCTCAGGAGCTTCTTTTCTTATAATAATAAAATCTTTCTTTCTTATCAATTTTTTTTCATAACATCAGTTGAATTTTTAATGAATGAAAGAACTGCCTGCTTAGGTCCTTGCGGGGCCCTCTTAGTTAACCAATACAAATCAATACCATATTATTTTATTTCAAATATAAATAAAGACGAATATTCCTCCGTAAACTTCGTGGGGTATCCCTCAAGGTCGCATAATGATCCCTTCTTTATATTCCTTCATAACAAGTAACAAGGGCTGTTGGTGAGCTTATGAGCTAAGAAAGCAAAGGAGGCGATCGTGATGTGGCAAGCTACCAATGAATCAAGCCCTTTCTACCCAAGGCAGGAGAATTACGTCTGGGCACTTTCTCTTGCTGGCGGTCTAGCTGTAGGCTGTAAGTACTAATAATAACAATAGGAGCTTCCGTGGAAAATAACCTCAAGTGCGTTTTATGTTCTTTACCTGTTCCCAAATATTTCTCCAAGAGATCTTCTGTTCCCTTCTGTCCCCCCGTTTGGACTTGGGATTGTAGGGCGTCTTATCGTAAAGCATATCATAGTCTACATACTTTACTGGAGGTCCTCTGACATTCCCAAAATACGTTTTACTGCTGTAACTTTGCATGATGAATTAAAAATGATATAAATTTAATATTAGGTGCATGTTAAGCAAATCTTTACAATGAGTATGTTTAAATCATTTTAGTGGTACTCAGCAGTATTCAGATGATTTCTCAATTGACATATTATTACTCTGATTTGTCCATAACTGTCAAGTTTATCTTTTGGTTCGCAATTCGAATTTTTTTGGTATTAAAAAAAAAGTACTTACATTACGTACTTACTTTTTTTTTAATACTGGTACTTACCATAATGCCAATGAGAAATAGGTACCTACCATTGATGTCAGAAGAGGTAGACTTGCCATAACATGAAATCTGAGTATCATTTCGACGAGCTGTTGGATTCATTTATTGACCAGTCATTGAAAGGGTGACGCTCATGTTACCGCCCCCTCCCAGCACCCCGCAAAATAATTTGTCCCCCTCACCCTTATCTTCCTATCTATGGTGGCAACGCTTTGTTTTGACAGTCATTGTGGTGGTGAGTGGTTTATTTATGGGTGGTCCAAACCGCAGTGGGAGCAGGTGGGCAAATCGTTCTTCCCTTTCTGGTTGCAAGTGCCGAAGATATGACCGAAACGTAAGAAGTGGTAACATTAGATTACCGCATTGGCATCTTCTACAGTAAAACGCTGGTAGCCAATACATATTAACTTTCTCTTTCTATACTATCTTCCTGGATGTGCTGTCTACTTTTAGTTAACAATATAATTGTATTTGTTTTTAATTATTGCCTTTATGTTGAAAATAGAACTTTTTCCTTTTCCTGTTTTAAGATTTTAATGTCATAATTTTGTTCGATGACATGGTCAGTCATCAGTAAGATATTCTTTGAAATAGTCATTGTAAATTCCCTTGAATATCATCATCGGTTTTTTTGTTAGTTCTTTGCTTTCAATAGCATGAATATCTTTCGAGATTACTTTGAGGATGTGATAAGGAGACAAATGAAAAAGGTTGTGAGGTCACAGAGTTTATTGAGTCAGTGTAGTTGTGAGAGATAACTCCGGACCGATGCTCACGCAGTTGGTGGATGTAGTCAACGGTGAATTCCCCAGGCTGAAGATCGACACCGCGTCAGTGGATGTAGTTAGCGGTGAATTCCCCAGGTAGATGGTTGACACCAGATGAAGCGGAGATGAACAGAGTGGAGTGGTCGAGGCGATGAAGTCGATGGCTCGACACCCCGTTGGCGGAGACCGGACTTGTAGATGGTGTTCAGCGGGAGATGCAGGCCGGCGAAGATGTCGCAGGGCCAAGGCGCAGACTAATTAATGCTATTTTAACTAGTTAATATCATTAATGCATTATCAGTGACTATTTTACAAAATATTAGTGAAAAAAACTGTTAAAAAGTTTAGTAAGTTTAAAATTTTTTTTTTTAATAATTATTGTCCCTAATGATTGCCATAATTTTGGGATTTCACAAACTTTTTTGCTTTTGACTAAATCTCAGATCATAGGACAAAAACTTTGTACTGATTTTTTTGAATTGGACATTGATTTTTGTCTTTGACTTTGAAAATATATTTTTTACTTTTTTTCAGATCCACATCACATGGGTGCTTTTATAATTTCTATTGCTTCCGCACAGCGACGGCACAAAAAAAGCATAAAACACAATAATGCTGCAGCTCTATCTTACAAATTTATGAAATTTCTAAAAATTCTGAAAATGACAAACGATCTACCTAGGAGTATATATGCTTCTCCCAAAGGAGAAATGCAATCATCTCCCACGTGTCGTTGCCGTCGCCGTGCTGTTGCCATGGGAATTAGAAAAGCACCCAATATGTTAAAAAACTAAACGTCCTTTGTTGACCGAGTGAAGAGCTAGGCCATGTTTAAACTCGACCTGATTGGATCTGACTCAAGGGTTTAGCGGGTTCAGTAAAATTGAAACATCTGAACCCGCCATTTGGCATGTTTGTTTTTTATGCAGTCACGACCAAACACGTCGTTTGATTTGGCTTGAATACTCATTTTGTTAACAGGACTACTAGTAGTCCTGTTAAAAGAAATTGATTGGGGTTATTCTGACGATCAGTGAGATCTTAAAAAAATACAATCGTTATAATCTTTATTTGATGACAATATTTACATAATATTATTATAAATATAGGCATCTTTTGATAAATATATGGACGCATCATCGGAAGAAAGTAAACTGATAACTCCGTAAATAGGAATTCCTCATTTGAAAGTATTTTTACCCTTCATATTATATTTTATTAGGCTGGATGCATTAAAAAATTCGTACATATGTATAAAATTTGATCAAAATTTCTGTCAATGTTTTAGTAGTAACAATTTTTTAAATATACAGAAAAGGTAAATCTAGGTATAATTTTGGATGATTCAAAACCAGCTCGATCGATGAGACCAACAAGTTTGGTGGAAGCGCACAAAGAACAAAATTATGAACCGATAAGAGTAGAGTCAGTTTGAGATATCTTTACCCAGCAATGCATAGAAAATGGCTAATCATGATTAAGAAGATGATGAAAATAGGAAACAACATTAATCTCTGTTGTGACGTTTGGTTCGTTAATATTTGAGCGGAAATTGAGCTGGTTTGATGAATAGATTTGTTCACTCCCCCAAGACATTGCCGGTGCAGGTTCTGATATTTTGAGCAATTTGGAGCCCCGTGAAGCCAGCCTGGGCGATGGAGGTTCCAGAACAGAACACTAGGTTGGTAGGAATCCCAGTTACAACAAAGCCTGCATTTACAATCTGGAAATAAAATTATTTTTATGAATATTCAAGTTTATAAAGGACGATAGTAAATTATTATACGACGAAAGATTGCACATATTGTACAATCATAAGATTAGAAAATGCGTTATACAACCTACCAAATAACAAAATTGCACAATACATACAGTGGCGGATCCAGGGGGGGGGTCACGGTGGTCATGACCCCCCCCCCTGGGCCCCAGCCCAGGGGGGGTCATGACTACCTAGGTCCTGGGCCCATCCAGGACCTAGGTGGACCACTAATTAAAATTGTTAAACATAATGTTTTTATATATTTTTTGTCACAATAAAAATTTTATTTAAGTACTTTCAATATTTAATTAATTTAATATAATACTTTGTTTGACAGCAAACGCATTATTCGGGAAAGAACGCATCGAAAATTCGAATGTTACCGCGTCACCGCGCACCGCCACCGGCGCGCGCTTCGGCCGCCACCTTTCATATTATTATGACACATTTTGTGTAACCACGTGTGACGCTTGCGCGCGCTTTGTTTCGACTAACGTCTAGCGTCTAGCAAAACCTAACCTCAATCGGAACGACTAAACTTTATTAATAAAGTGTTTACTTTTATTTGTTTACTAAGTTAAAAAAAATAAGTTCCAATAAAAGTAATAGTGTTCTTAAAAATTGTTGCTGCAAATTCAATTCATTACAAGAAATGGTAAGTAATCTAATCAGTTTCTTCATTATGCCAGTGTATGTGTGTTTAAACTCAAATGTTATTTGTTAATGTTCTAAGGCTGGGGTTAGACTCGTAAGTTTTTTTCCTGTAAATCGCTCTTGAAGGCGAGTTTGGCCAAATTCCCAATGTAAACGACACCAAAAGTCACTTAACGTAATTTTAGTAAGTTACAGAACTTATTCTTTCGGAAGTTCATTTGAGAAATTTTAGGTTGACGAATATAATGCTTAAATTCAGTATTGGTAGATCAGAGTTAATATTTTATAAGAATAATTTTTAAATATATGTAGCTGTGAGCTGTTCCTTGAAAATGTCTAATACTGAGATTTGTTTGCCGGGGTTCGAACCCGCGATATCTATTGTATTTGTTTTAATTATGCTCTTTTAGGATAAATTCAGAATAGCTAGATGCAAGTTATTTATTTTAACCTTTTTTTTAAAGTGTATGTATCCATAAATTGATGCATCTATTGTAGAATATATTTAAACCTAGCTGTGAGTTGTTCCATCATCATTTCTAATATTGAGATTGGTTTGTTGATTTGTTTCCAAAAAATTTATTTGTAAATAAATTTTACAAAAATTTTAGATGTGGAAATTTGATAAAGTGTATGTAAATTTGATAAAAGTACATATACCTAGTTTTGTAAAAGAACGTATTAGTTACATTTTGTTAATATATATACATATTATATTTAACTTAATCAAGTTTCTTTTTATTAATATTTATATGTACCTATTAATAATTCACTTTCAGAATATTTTTGTTTGGATTATAAATAAATAAAATCAATTCAAATTTTATAAATATTTACTTTTATTAGCGTTCCCCATAGTTTGAGGATTGTCGATAATATTGACTACGCTGCCGGCTCGGCCGCTGCTGGCAAAATAGAATGGACGGTATTCATCCACCAAGTAACAAGGTATTAACAAGCGTATGGAAGCATCGGCGAACGGAGATCTCGCTGGGCGCTTCTTACGTATTGCAAGCACCGCGTCATGGCAACAATATTTATTTCAAATTACTTGCCTCGTGCAAATCAGGCTAAAATATGACGGTGCAAGGCGCTCGGTTTTAAAATTTATAAAGCACAAGAATCAAAATATTTCCAGCGTTTATATTCCTCTTAAATATGGAAGTACAGTACTTACATTTATTAATAACATTTGCTGCACACGATTGGTCCTAAAGGAGTTCAAATTTTTAATTCATTCGGCCTCACTATTGAGAAGAGCACGCTGGAAGGCATTATTCTACTCTTCGATAGACTGGATAGACACTTCATACCTACAGTGAATATTACAGTGGAACGATTCAAATTCTTTACCAGGAAGCAAAGAAATAACGGTCAACAAGCTGTTATTATTTGTCTATTTTGTCGTGACAAGCAAAGTGTTACAATAATAATGTCGAGTCAAATTCTGCAAATGCAGAATGCTACGGATATGGTTGGCGAGTGGAAACCTTTTAAGCAATCATTTCTTTTATATATGATGGCGAATAACTACAACGAGGAAAAGGAAATTCAAAAAGTTGCAAGATTCCTACACACAATACTATGTTGAAGACACACCTGACACCATGTTATATTGTGGTGAAATAAGAACACGATTAATAATTGTAATCTGTACTGTATTGGTTGACAATTGACATTACACGAGCCTACGCCGCCCGGGCTTGCGGAGCAAAAGACAATCTTAATGATATACCTAGTGTTACCATATCCAACAATACCTACTTTTTACTTGTATATATTATACAAGTAAAAAGTAGGTAACTGACCGGACCTAAGTCCTCCATCACAACACAAGCAAGCATTTTCGGCTTTCTGTGGTGGTGGTAGGAGTTATTGTTGGGTTATTCGTAACCCGGGAATGTTTGTCTTTCTTTAAAAAAAAAAAAAAACTTGACCACGACTACGTGACCCCCCCCTGGCGCCAAAGCTGGATCCGCCCTTGAATACATAATTTTTTAATAAGATGTAGATAATTTTTATTGGTAATTTTATCAACGGTCAGTTTATCTGTCTTCCGTCTATCCTTCCACAGATCCGGTTTTATGCTATGACATTACAAACATAAATTTCATAGTTTCCATCAGTGGCGGTCTGTCACTTTTTAGTAAGCTAGAGTGCTAAGTTTAAAAAATACGACATTATAAATGTTGTCTTAGCTGAAGATGTATATATATTTTTTTTTCACTCATTTTAACCTCACGAAATGTCTAGAACCACCCCTGGGTTCCATCGCCTCAGCAAAAGAAAACACCATTCCGTTTTCTAAAATTAATGTATGCATTTCTTTGATTCGGTATCAGTTCTATGGAACTTGAATTATTATAATTAGTTTATGTCTATCTAGACAGACACACCACTAGACACTAGACACTAGGCAGTCACACCACTGTGGGGCATCACAGTTCATAAAAAAATTGCCTTTGTTGAATTTAATTTCTAAGTTTGATTAATGAGTAAAAATATATGCCTCCAAAATACCATCTGTCATGAATCAACTAGAAAAAACTCACTCCATAGTTTTGGTCAACTTTCGAGACAAAATACTCCACTGTGCGCCACTTTGATAATCCGTGCAGTTTGGTGGTAGATCGGCGGCAGTCGGCACGCTTCCATTCCATATATTTCTTTGTTTCTGTCCTCATCTAGATGGAGTATTCTTCACACTTACGATTAGAAACATTATTAATACTTTTAAATTAAATCTTACCGCGTTTGTAATTTTATTAATCAGCGCATCTACGGCAGGTTGTTGGTCCCTCAGGATCTGGTTTAGGCAGCTCCCCACTTGCACGAAATTGGACCAGCTAGCCGTTCCGCAACTCGGCACCTTGGCGGATATGTTCTGCGCTAAACTGGAGGCGGAATCGGCCAAGTTTCCTGCGTCTCTCAGAATGGAATTGATGCCTGTCAGAGTGTTGTTCAGGCAACCAGATAAATTAGCCACGGTTGTTTCCACCAATTTTTGAGCTGCAGATCGCTGCTCCTGTAATAATTATATTATATACTACTAAATATACTTATTTCGGATATCGGCGCATGGGCGTGATTTGAAATTTTTATTCAATTATTCAAGTTCCAGGAACATTTAGGACGGGTTGTTTCGGAGAATTTGAACAATTCATCAAATTTCAACATTCATTTCCGGGTTCTGTGAAAGTCCAACTTAAGTTCTGTTATTCTATCATTATAGACTGATTGCATGACAGAACTGAAATAATAACAGAACTTGTAAAAATCTTTCACAGAACTTGAAAATTAACTTTGAAATTTGAAGAATTGTTCAAATTCTCCAAAACAACCCGCCCTTAATTTTTAAAATTTCAACTGATAAGTATAAATCATACCAAACAAGTGATAGTAGTTACCAAAATCGTTTTATTAATTTAAAAAAAATCTTTATTGGAAACGTGTATTTCATTTGTTTAAATCTTTGACAGATGTCGTAATTTTAGTTTACCAACATTCCAAAGGTAAATTTCTTTATTTAAAAGCAAATATTAAAAAAAATACTTTCAACTTCACAAATGCTAGAATTATAATATCCCGTGATTTTCACGGGTCTGCGCTAGTTATATTATAAAACTCACTTTAATAGACCCGCAGAAGTTATATGACGCAACCTGGGCATAAAGCAGAGGTAAGAAACAAATGAGAAGTGTAAAGATTACAAAAATAAATCTTATTGCTGTTGTAGGTTACACACACAACATCATAAATATTATGATGATGTTTTTTTTGGCCTGGCCGTGTTTTGTGCCCACTACCTCTGTTTGAGATTAGAGAAGCTTACCGCTCTGAAATATTATTTTGAATACTGACAATAACAATATAAATGTTTATTCTTACATCAACGCACTGCGAAACCGCTTCCGTCAAAGCTTGCGTAATATTCACAACATTTTCAATGACCGTCTCCACCTGAGTTACGATGTCCTGGACGGAACTATTCAAGTTGGCAAGGAACTGGTCTCTCTGTCCACTTATCGTGCTGGTCAGATTTCTCACGGCGTTGCTGACAGCAGTCACCGCATTCTGAAGGTCATCGATCAGATTTGCGATCAGATATCGGGTAAAGTCGTATACGTCAATAGCCCTTCTGTTTCTGCTGTGGACAACCAGACTTGTAGAGGGAGCCCTGAGCAGTTGCAGCTCAAGGTCAGATTCAGGTAAAGATGCGCCATTTACCTAAAACAGGTAATATTAAATGTAATGAACAGTGTAGAATCAACTGTCTAGATAACAGATGACAAACATTAATAGATTAATATTATTTGCACACAGTGATTAGAAATGTGATGTAATTTTTATGATAAAAATGTAGAGCACGTCTCTGCAATGAAGGTTATGTTGGAGTGATTCATTATGTTGATCCCTATTATTATTATTGACAAGGAGATGATCTGTTTAGCTTCCTAAGTGTTCAGGTCATTTTCCATTCAAGTGTTCCCCCATCTATGTTGCGTTTGACTCCTTCGAATGTAGTCCAGTCCCTTAATATTCACGAGGGTTGTTGTTGGGTCTTTAGAGATGTGTCCTGGTTCTGCAATGTATTTTCTCATGTATTCTTCTATTTCCTTCTTTTCATCAATACGGGACCCATAAATGAATCGGTTTCCTTGCTTCCCTCCAAGCTAAAGCGATTGGTATCTTCTTTCCACTACCGATGGCTGCATATTGAATCTCCTGAGGTGGCAGTTTAGAGGTAGCACAGGGCCACATATCGCCCGAGTTGTTCATGCCAATGCAGGTTATATCAATAAATAAAAATTATTGAGTTAATACCCAGATCATCGCACTTTTCAATCATCAACATTGAGAGACGAAGCGAATTTTTGGATGGGTGAAATGACAGAAAGTTAGGGAGAACCCAGGAGGTTAAATATAAAAGCATCAATACTCCAAACCTGAACGTGTTTCTTAGACCAGAGTTATAATACGCACTATATGAATAATGAAAGGTAAAGCTTCAACTCAGAAAATGTGAAAAAATAAAATATAAGCAAATCGACACTAATGTTTTTGCATTGAAAAAAAGTGCAAATATACATCCATGACCTGATAAACAATTTATTGGTATTTAAAAACCTGCATTATAACATTTTCATCAGTTCTAATGTGAATGTGGACCAGGGTTACAAATGCATATATTCTAAAATACCCGCAATCGACGAAGAGATATTCAAATTCCCCACAAGTTAATTTTCCTCCAAAATGAAAAAAAGGATCTATAGAAATTTGCATTTATTTTTTAATATCTAGTCATTTTCTTTTACGTTCAGGCTTTGAAAATTACTTAAAAAAAATAATAATATGTTCTCGTATCAATATGGTTGGAAAATCAAGATAAACCCAGAATCCACACATTTCCCCCACAAAAAGGTTCTCCCCAAAATGTCTTAGAAAAGAGCCTAGCAATTAAAAAAGGCGTATTATGGTGAATGACTACGATTGCATATAAACTGAAGAGTTTGTTATTTTACATATAATTTACTTACCGGGCTTGAAACTGCCAAAGTTAAAAACAAAACAACGAAAAGGACAACAGCCTTCATTTTGAAATATATTATATGTTTAACTATCTTAAAAATTAACTCTTTTGTCAAGTCGTATCGTGTGATGCAATGTTATAGATTCGAATATTACTGGCGGAAATGAATCTCCTTGTGTGCCTTTTATAGAAAAACTGGGGCTTTTTAATTTTTTCACTGAAATAACTAATGTGCATAATATTATGTATAACGTCGTAAGATAACGTAATATAATCTTGGTCACCAACCCACTACAATTTCAGGAGATTTGACTGTTATCGTGAGTAAACGTTGAGTTTACTGCGCTGTACATTTTTAGAAAACCAACAGCAATAAATGTATTTTTTCCTAAAGCCAACTTGAACTCTAAACTAATATTTGTTTATTACAGTCGGCATAACTAAAATAATATATACTAACAATAAGTTAATGTATTTTATAGGGTTTTCCAGGAAGAGCTGAAAGGTTTCAATTGCGCCGCATTAAGGAAAATTATCACTCTTACTGGTACAAAAGCAAAACTTGGGTTCGAACTATGAGAGCCATTTTCTCTGACTCGATGGCGACGAATGGATTGAAATTTAAGAATCGTAATAAGAATAAAAATCTGAAAATCAATAACAAAATCTTCAAAAAGACGCAAGTGTAAAAAAATCATCATTCTTAGAGGCGCAAATGAGAGATTTGAGTTCGAATGAAAGCCATTTCTTCTGACTCTATGGCGACTAATGAAATGAACCCAAGTATTGCATTTCTTCCCGGAAGAGTGTTGATTTTCCTAAAAATGATTCTTTTTGCAAAATTTGTTATTGATTTCGATTTGGACCACAATTATCATTATATTTCCAAAATTTTAATCCATTCGTTGCCATACAGTCAGAGAAAATGGCTTTCAAATTTCGTACCCATGTCGTGCATTTGTGCCGGTAAGAATGATGTTATCCTATAAATGCTACATTTTACAGATTTTGTTATTGATTTCGATTAGGAACAGAATTATCATTACATTTCCATAATTTTGGTAAATTCCTCGACCTATAGTCAGAGAAAATGGTTTTCAAAGTTTGAACCCAAGTCTTACATTTGAACCCGTTAGAAAAATGAATATAAATGCAGATTTTTTTAATAATTTCAATTCAGACATTTGTTCTTATTTCATTTCCATTATCTCGGACACAATGTCAGAGAAAATGGCTTACAAGTTTCGAACCCAAGTCTTGCATTTGTGCCCGAAAGAATGATGATTTTCCTAAAAATTCTACTTTTTGCAGATTTTGTTAATGATTTCGATTAGGACAACAATTATCATTTTATTTCCATAATTTGGGTAAATTCGTCGACATACAGTCAGAAATGATGGTTTTAAAAGTTAAAACCCAAGTCTTACATTCTCAAATTTCGAACCCTAGTCTTGCAATAGTTACCATAAGAATGATGATTTTCATAAAATGTCAACTTTTTGCAGATTTTGTTATTGATGTCGATTAGGTATATTTTAGTACATTACTCGATTAAGCCAAGATTCCGAAATTTCAGCCCGTTCGGCACCATACAGCCAAAAAAATGGCTTTTAAAGTTCGAACCCAAGTCTTGCAATAGTGCCCGTAAGAATGATGATTTTAACCCAAATTATTGAATAGTATCTGAAAAAAAAAATTTTTTTCAAGAAATGCACCATTTTGAAAGTATTGTTACTGATTGTGGTTGAACCAAGATTGAAACCATGATTCCTAAATTTCAGCCCGTTCGGAGCCATGGAGCCAGAAAAAATGCCTTTTAAAGTTCGAACCCAAGTCTTGCAATAGTGCTCGTAAGAATTATGATTTTTCTAGAAATTCGAATTTTTGAAAATATTCTTACTTATTGTGGTTGAGAGCAGGATCCAAACAATAATTTCTAAATTTCAGCCCGTTCACGGCCATAGAGCCAGAAAAAATGCCTTTTTAAGTTCGAACCCAAGTCGTGCAATAGTGCCCGTAAGAATGATGATTTTAACCCAAATTATTGAATAGTATCTGAAAAAAAATGGGTGTGTCAAGCCTACGCAAGACAGAAGTGAAACTTCTAGTATTCTTCTCTCTCTCTCTTTTCATTTCATTCTCTCTTTTTTTCTGTCTATTGACATATTTATAAGTAGCATGTGATAAAAAAAATTAAAAGTTATAAAAAAAGAAAAAAAAATTTAGTTAGAGCGGGGATCGAACCTCGGTTCTTCACGACCACAGTCGTGCGCTCTGCCTGTAGACAGCGAAGATGAGTTAGGAGAGTGAGTTAAACTAGGTATATAATATTAGCTAGGCTCCTATAGCGAAATGATCCCGTTTTTTCGTCACGGTCATGAGTCGGTTTTACTCCGGTCCTCGAAATTGCATGACGCGCGTAAAGAAGTTTCACTTCAAAAAATTCCTGCAAAGTTATGGATGTAATTACGATCTTTTTCAAGCGCGTATGTAATGATTATTTTTATCAACGTCGCATACACCTTGCTAATGTTTTCAGTATTATTAGGGCTTTTTTATACTAATTTTCATATATTTATTGGCAGGTAGAGTAGAAATTAATATTGTTTAGCGTTTGCCAACGACCATACCATGTTGAACACACCGGTTCTCGTCCGATCACCGAAGTTAAGCAACATTGGGCGCGGTCAGTACTTGGATGGGTGACCGCTTGGGAACACCGCGTGCCGTTGGCCCATTTTTTATGGTAATTTCATGTTTTTTTTTTTTTTTTTATCGTTACTATCATTAATAATATCATAAAATTCTTTAACTTTTCAAGTATGCTACAGGCCTAAAATATTACTTAGTGGATTGATATTATGGTCAACCATTGAAAAAAAAAATTCCTGCAAAGTTATGGATGTAATTACGATCTTTTTCAAGCGCGTATGTAATGATTATTTTTATCAACGTCGCACACACCTTGCTAATGTTTTCAGTATTATTAGGGCTTTTTTATACTAATTTTCATATATTTATTGGCAGGTAGAATAGAAATTAATATTGTTTAGCGTTTGCCAACGACCATACCATGTTGAACACACCGGTTCTCGTCCGATCACCGAAGTTAAGCAACATTGGGCGCGGTCAGTACTTGGATGGGTGACCGCTTGGGAACACCGCGTGCCGTTGGCCCATTTTTTATGGTAATTTCATGTTTTTTTTAATTTTTTTATCGTTACTATCATTAATAATATCATAAAATTCTTTAACTTTTCAAGTATGCTACAGGCCTAAAATATTACTTAGTGGATTGATATTATGGTCAACCATTGAAAAAAAAAATTCCTGCAAAGTTATGGATGTAATTACGATCTTTTTCAAGCGCGTATGTAATGATTATTTTTATCAACGTCGCACACACCTTGCTAATGTTTTCAGTATTATTAGGGCTTTTTTATACTAATTTTCATATATTTATTGGCAGGTAGAATAGAAATTAATATTGTTTAGCGTTTGCCAACGACCATACCATGTTGAACACACCGGTTCTCGTCCGATCACCGAAGTTAAGCAACATTGGGCGCGGTCAGTACTTGGATGGGTGACCGCTTGGGAACACCGCGTGCCGTTGGCCCATTTTTTATGGTAATTTTATGTTTTTTTTTATTTTTTTATCGTTAACATCATAAAAATTTTTATATCATTCTTTAACTTTTCAAGTATGCTACAGGCCTAAAATATTACTTAGTGGATTGATATTATGGTCAACCATTGAAAAAAAAAAGGCGTTAAAAACAAAAAAATAATGTGCGATGGCCGAGAATCGAACTCGGATCAACTGCTTGGAAAGCAACTACGCTGACCATTACACCACCAACGCCAGTTGTCGAGATGAGCTAAGAAGCATTTATATTTTACTTCAAAACTTTGACTAGATCAAATGAACTTTAATCGGTCCCGCATTTTCGTTTCGGTCATGAGTTGGTTTTACTCCGGTCCTCGAAATTGCATGACGCGGGTAAAGAAGTTTCACTTCAAAAAAATTTTTTTTTCAAGAAATGCACCATTTTGAAAGTATTGTTACTGATTGTGGTTGAACCAAGATTTAAACCATGATTCCTAAATTTCAGCCCGTTCGGAGCCATGGAGCCAGAAAAAATGCCTTTTAAAGTTCGAACCCAAGTCTTGCAATAGTGCTCGTAAGAATTATGATTTTTCTAGAAATTCGAATTTTTGAAAATATTCTTACTTATTGTGGTTGAGAGCAGGATCCAAACAATAATTTCTAAATTTCAGCCCGTTCGCGGCCATAGAGCCAGAAAAAATGCCTTTTTAAGTTCGAACCCAAGTCTTGCAATAGTGCCCGTAAGAATGATGACTTTTCAAGAAACGCAAGTTTTCGAAAATATTTAAACTGATTGTGGTTGAAACCAAGACTTTAACCATAATTACGAAATTTCAACCCGTTCGGAGCAATAGAGCCTGAAAAAATGCCTTTTTAAGTTCGAACCCAAGTCTCAAATTAGTGCCGGTAAGAATGATGATTTTTCTAGAAATGCAACATTTTGAAAATATTCTTACTGATTGTGGTTTAAATCAAGATTTACACCATGATTACGAAATTTCAGCCCGTTTGGAGCCATAGAGCCAGAAAAAATGGCTTTTAAAGTTCAAACCAAAGTCTCAAAGTAGTGCCTAATAGAAAAATGATTTTTCCAGAAATGCAACTTTATACAGATTTTGAGAATGATTTCTTTTTGAATCACGATTCTTATCACCATTCCAAATTGTCAGCCCATTTAGTACAACGGGCAAAAATGGCTTTTAATGTTCGAAACCAAGTCTCAATTAAGTGAATATTAAAATAGAGATTTTTCTAGAAATGCATTTTTAACTAGATTTTTTGACTGATTTCGTTTTGGAACATTATTCTGGTCACGATTCCAAAATTTCAGCCCGTTTGGTACCATAGAGCCTGAAAAAATGCCCTTTAAGGCTCGAACCCAAGTCTCAAATTAGTGCCTATTAGAAAAATGATTTTTCCAGAAATGCAAATTTATACAGATTTCAGGACTGAATTTCGTTTTGAATCACGATTTTTATTACCATTCCAAATTGTCAGCTCATTTGGTACAGTAGAACGGGCAAAAATGGCTTTTAAAGTTCGAACCCAAGTCTCAAATTAGTGCAAAATAGAAAAATGATTTTTCCAGAAATGCAACTTTATAAATATTTTGTGACTGATTTCATTTTGAATCACTATTCTTGTGACGATTCCAAAATTTCAGCCCGTTTGGAATAATAGAGCCTGAAAAATGCCTTTTAAGGCTAGAACCCAAGTCTCAAATTAGTGAAAATTAGAATAATTATTTTTCTTGAAATGCATTTTTATATAGATTTTGTGACTGATTTCGTTTTGGAACATTATTCTTGTCACGATTCGAAAACTTTCAGCCCGTTTGGTAGCATAGAGCATGAAAAAATTGCTTTTAATGTTCGAACCCAAGTCTCAAATTAGTGCCTATTAGAAAAATGATTTTTCCATAAATGCAAATTTATACAGATTTTAGGACTGACTTTCGTTTTGAATCACGATTTTTATTACCATTCCAAATTGTCAGCTCATTTGGTACAGTAGAACGGGCAAAAATGGCTTTTAAAGTTCGAACCCAAGTCTCAAATTAGTGCAAAATAGAAAAATGATTTTTCCAGAAATGCAACTTTATATAGATTTTGTGACTGATTTCATTTTGAATCACTATTCTTGTGACGATTCCAAAATTTCAGCCCGTTTGGAATAATAGAGCCTGAAAAATGCGTTTTAAGGCTCGAACCCAAGTCTCAAATTAGTGAATATGAGAATAGTGATTTTTCTTGAAATGCATTTTTATATACATTTTGTGACTGATTTCGTTTTGGAACATTATTCTTGTCACGATTATAAAATTTCAGCCCGTTTGGTAGCATGAAGCCTGAACAAATGGCTTAAGTCTCAAATTAGTGCCTATTAGAAAAATGATTATTCTAGAAATGCATTTTTATATAGATTTTGTGACTGATTTCGTTTTTTAACATTATTCTTGTCACGATTGCAAAATTTCAGCCCGTTCGGAAGAATAGAGCATGAAAAAATGGCTTTTAACGTTCGAACCCAAGTCTCAAATTAGTGAATATTAGAATATTTATTTTTCTAGAAATGCATTTTTAACTAGATTTTTTGACTGATTTCGTTTTGGAACATTATTCTGGTAACGATTCCAAAATTTCAGCCCGTTTGGTACCATAGAGCCTGAAAAAATGCCTTTTAAGGCTCGAACCCAAGTCTCAAATTAGTGAATATTAGAATATTTATTTTTCTAGAAATGCATTTTTAACTAGATTTTTTGACTGATTTCGTTTTGGAACATTATTCTGGTCACGATTCCAAAATTTCAGCCCGTTGGTACCATAGAGCCTGAAAAAATGCCTTTTAAGGCTCGAACCCAGGTCTCAAATTAGTGCCTATTAGAAAAATGATTTTTCCATAAATGCAAATTTATACAGATTTTAGGACTGACTTTCGTTTTGAATCACGATTTTTATTACCATTCAAAATTGTCAGCTCATTTGGTACAGTAGAACGGGCAAAAATGGCTTTTAAAGTTCGAACCCAAGTCTCAAATTAGTGCAAAATAGAAAAATGATTTTTCCAGAAATGCAACTTTATATAGATTTTGTGACTGATTTCATTTTGAATCACTATTCTTGTGACGATTCCAAAATATCAGCCCGTTTGGAATAATAGAGCCTGAAAAATGCGTTTTAAGGCTCGAACCCAAGTCTCAAATTAGTGAAAATTAGAATAATTATTTTTCTTGAAATGCATTTTTATATAGATTTTGTGACTGATTTCGTTTTGGAACATTATTCTTGTCACGATTCGAAAACTTTCAGCCCGTTTGGTAGCATGAAGCCTGAACAAATGGCTTATAAAGTTCGAAAACAAGTCTCAAAGTAGTGCCTATTAGAAAAATCATTATTCTAGAAATGCATTTTTATATAGATTTTGTGACTGATTTCGTTTTTAAACATTATTCTTGTCACCATTCCAAAATTTCAGCCCGTTTGGAACCATAGAGCCTGAAAAATGCCTTTTAAGGCTCGAACCCAAGTCTCAAATTAGTGAAAATTAGAATAGTTATTTTTCTAGAAATGCATTTTTATATAGATTTTGTGACTGATTTCGTTTTGGAAAATTATTCTGGTCACGATTCCAAAATTTCAGCCCGTTTGGTACCATAGAGCCTAAAAAAATGCCTTTTAAGGCTCGAACCCAAGTCTCAAATTAGTGCATAATAGAAAATTGATTTATTTATTGTTATTAAGTTTAATTTGTAGAACTCCATTTTATTTTTTTATTTTTTATATATACAATAATATTATTATTGGGTTTATAAAAACAGTTTATTTTTAAACAAGTTCTGCTGTGTAATTATTATTACGCGTGACAGCTGTTTCGCCCTCTGAAGGCATTATCAAACTGTGGGTAGCCCACTTACAGACGATACATTTATATTATTTCTAGGTAGGTATTTTAATTTCATTTGAAATGAAATTAAAATACCTACCTAGAAAATTGATTTTTCCAGAAATGCAACTTTATAAAGATTTTGTGACTGTTTTCGTTTTGAATCACGATTCTCATCACCATTCCAAATCGTCAGCCCATTTGGAACAATAGAACGGGCAAAAATGGCTTTTAATGTTGGAACCCAAGTCTCAAATTAGTGAATATTAGAATATTTATTTTTCTAGAAATGCATTTTTATATAGATTTTTTGACTGATTTCGTTTTGGAACAATATTCTGGTCACGATTCCAAAATTTCAGCCCGTTTGGTAACATAGACCCTGAAAAAATGCCTTTTAAGGATCGAACCCAAGTCTCAAATTAGTGCCTATTAATAAAATGATTTTTCCAGAAATGCAAATTTATTCAGATTTTAGGACTGACTTTCGTTTTGAATCACGATTTTTATTACCATTCCAAATTGTCAGCTCATTTGGTACAGTAGAACGGGCAAAAATGGCTTTTAAAGTTCGAACCCAAGTCTCAAATTAGTGCGAAATAGAAAAATGATATTTCCAGAAATGCAATTTTATATAGATTTTGTGACTGATTTCGTTTTGAATCACTATTCTTGTCACGATTCAGAAAATTTAAGCCCGTTTGGTACCAAAGAGCCTGAAAAAATGGCTTTCAAGGCTCGAACCCAAGTCTCAAATTAGTGCAAAATAGAAAAATGATTTTTCCAGAAATTCAACTTTATAAAGATTTTGTGACTGTTTTCGTGTTGAATCACGATTCTTATCACCATTCCAAATCGTCAGCCCATTTGGAACAATAGAACGGGCAAAAATGGCTTTTAATGTTCCAACATCCATGGGTTCCAACCCAAGTCTCAAATTAGTGAATATGAGAATAGTGATTTTTCTAGAAATGCATTTTTATATAGATTTTGTGACTGATTTCGTTTTTAAACATTATTCTTGTCACGATTCCAAAATTTCAGCCCGTTTGGAACCATAGAGCCTGAAAAATGCCTTTTAAGGCTCGAACCCAAGTCTCAAATTAGTGAAAATTAGAATAGTTATTTTTCTAGAAATGCATTTTTATATAGATTTTCTGACTGATTTCGTTTTGGAACATTTTTCTGGTCACGATTACAAAATTTCAGCCCGTTTGGAACCATAGAGCCTGAATAATGCCTTTTAAGGCTCGAACCCAAGTCTCAAATTAGTAAAAATTAGAATAGTTATTTTTCTAGAAATGCATTTTTATATAGATTTTGTGACTGATTTCGTTTATAAACATTATTCTTGTCACGATTCCAAAATTTCAGTCCGTTTGGTACCATAGAGCCTGAAAAAATGGCTTTTAAAGTTCGAACTCATGTCTCAAATTAGTGCAAAACAGAAAAATGATTTTTCCAGAAATGCAACTTAACAAAGATTTTGTGACTGATTTCGTTTTGAATCACGATTCTTATCACCATTCCAAATCGTCAGCCCATTTGGAACAATAGAACGGGCAAAAATGGCTTTTAATGTTCGAACCCAAGTCTCAAATAAGTGCAAAATAGAAAAAAGATGTTTCCAGAAATGCAACTTTATATAGATTTTTTGACTGATTTCGTTTTGGAAGATTTTTCTGGTCACGATTCCGAAATTTCAGCCCTTTTGGTACCATAGAGCCTGAAAAATGCCTTTTAAGGCTCGAACCCAAGTCTCAAATTAGTGCCTATTAGAAAAATGATTTTTCCAGAAATGCAAATTTATACAGATTTTAGGACTGACTTTCGTTTTGAATCACGATTTTTATTACCATTCCAAATTGTCAGCTCATTTGGTACAGTAGAACGGGCAAAAATGGCTTTTAAAGTTCGAACCCAAGTCTGGAATAAGTGCAAAATAGAAAAAAGATTTTTCCAGAAATGCAACTTTATATAGATTTTGTGACTGATTTCATTTTGAATCACTATTCTTGTGACGATTCAAAAATTTCAGCCCGCTTGGAACCATAGAGCCTGAAAAATGCCTTTTAAGGCTCGAACCCAAGTCTCAAATTAGTGAAAATTAGAATAGTTTTTTTTCTAGAAATACATTTTTATATAGATTTTGTGACTGATTTCGTTTTGGAACATTATTCTTGTCACGATTTCAAAATTTCAGCCCGTTTAGTAGCATGAAGCCTGAACAAATGGCTTTTAAAGTTCGAACCCAAGTCTCAAATTAGTGCCTATTAGAAAAATGATTATTCTAGAAATGCATTTTTATATAGATTTTGTGACTGATTTCGTTTTTAAACATTATTCTTGTCACGATTCCAAAATTTCAGCCCGTTTGGAACCATAGAGCCTGAAAAATGCCTTTTAAGGCTCGAACCCAAGTCTCAAATTAGTAAAAATTAGAATAGTTATTTTTCTAGAAATGCATTTTTATATAGATTTTGTGACTGATTTCGTTTATAAACATTATTCTTGTCACGATTTCAAAATTTCAGTCCGTTTGGTACCATAGAGCCTGAAAAAATGGCTTTTAAAGTTCGAACTCATGTCTCAAATCAGTGCATAATAGAAAAATGATTTTTCCAGAAATGCAACTTAACAAAGATTTTGTGACTGATTTCGTTTTGAATCACGATTCTTATCACCATTCCAAATCGTCAGCCCATTTGGAACAATAGAAAGGGCAAAAATGGCTTTTAATGTTCGAACCCAAGTCTCAAATAAGTGCAAAATAGAAAAAAGATGTTTCCAGATATGCAACTTTATATAGATTTTTTGACTGATTTCGTTTTGGAACATTTTTCTGGTAACGATTCCAAAATTTCAGCCCGTTTGGAACCATAGAGCCTGAAAAATCCCTTTTAAGGCTCCAACCCAAGTCTCAAATTAGTGAAAATTAGAATAATTATTTTTCATGAAATGCATTTTTATAAAGATTTTGTGACTGATTTCGTTTTGGAACATTATTCTTGTCATGATTATAAAATTTCAGCCCGTTTAGTAGCATGAAGCCTGAACAAATGGCTTTTAAAGTTCGAACCCAAGTCTCAAATTAGTGCCTATTAGAAAAATGATTATTCTAGAAATGCATTTTTATATAGATTTTGTGACTGATTTCGTTTTTAAACATTATTCTTGTCACGATTCCAAAATTTCAGCCCGTTTCGAACCATAGAGCCTGAAAAATGCCTTTTAAGGCTCGAACCCAAGTCTCAAATTAGTGAAAATTAGAATAGTTATTTTTCTAGAAATGCATTTTTATATAGATTTTGTGACTGATTTCGTTTTGGAACATTATTCTGGTCACGATTCCAAAATTTAAGCCCGTTTGGTACCATAGAGCCTAAAAAAATGCCTTTTAAGGCTCGAACCCAAGTCTCAAATTAGTGCCTATTAGAAAAATGATTTTTCCAGAAATGCAAATTTATACAGATTTTAGGACTGACATTCGTTTTGAATCACGATTTTTATTACCATTCCAAATTGTCAGCTCATTTGGTACAGTAGAACGGGCAAAAATGGCTTTTAAAGTTCGAACCCAAGTCTCAAATTAGTGCAAAATAGAAAAATGATTTTTCCAGAAATGCAACTTTATATAGATTTTGTGACTGATTTCATTTTGAATCACTATTCTTGTGACGATTCCAAAATTTCAGCCCGTTTGGAACCATAGAGCCTGAAAAATGCCTTTTAAGGCTGGAAGCCAAGTCTCAAATTAGTGAAAATAAGAATAGTTATTTTTCTAGAAATGCATTTTTATATAGATTTTGTGACTGATTTCGTTTTGGAACATTATTCTTTTCACGATTCGAAAATTTCAGCCCGTTTGGTAGCATGAAGCCTGAACAAATGGCTTTTAAAGTTCGAACACAAGTCTCAAATTAGTGCCTATTAGAAAAATTATTATTCTAGAAATGCATTTTTATAAAGATTTTGTGACTGATTTCGTTTTTAAACATTATTCTTGTCACGATTCCAAAATTTCAGCCCGTTTGGAACCATAGAGCCTGAAAAATGCCGTTTAAGGCTCGAACCCAAGTCTCAAATTAGTGAAAATTAGAATAGTTATATTTCTAGAAATGCATTTTTATATAGATTTCGTGACTGATTTCGTTTTGGAACATTATTCTGGTAACGATTCCAAAATTTCAGCCCGTTTGGTACCATAGAGCCTAAAAAAATGCCTTTTAAGGCTCGAACCCAAGTCTCAAATTTGTGCCTATTAGAAAAATGATTTTTCCAGAAATGCAAATTTACACAGATTTTAGGACTGACTTTCGTTTTGAATCACGATTTTTATTACCATTCCAAATTGTCAGCTCATTTGGTACAGTAGAACGGGCAAAAATGGCTTTTAAAGTTCGAACCCAAGTCTCAAATTAGTGCAAAATAGAAAAAAGATTTTTCCAGAAATGCAACTTTATATAGATTTTGTGACTGATTTCATTTTGAATCACTATTCTTGTGACGATTCCAAAATTTCAGCCCGTTTGGTAGAATAGAGCATGAAAAAATGGCTTTTAAAGTTCGAACTCATGTCTAAAATTAGTGCATAATAGAAAAATGATTTTTCCAGAAATGCTACTTTACAAAGATTTTGTGACCGATTTCGTTTTGAATCACGATTCTCATCACCATTCCAAATCGTCAGCCCATTTGGAACAATAGAACGTGCAAAAATGGATTTTAATGTTGGAACCCAAGTCTCAAATTAGTGAATATGAGAATAGTGATTTTTCTAGAAATGCATTTTTATATTGATTTTTTGACTGATTTCGTTCTGGAACATTTTTCTGGTAACGATTCCAAAAGTTCAGCCCGTTTGGAACCATAGAGCCTGAAAAATCCCTTTTAAGGCTCGAACCCAAATCTCAAATTAGTGAAAATTAGAATAGTTATTTTTCTACAAAAGCATTTTTATATAGATTTTGTGACTGATTTCGTTTCGGAACATTATTTTTGTCACGATTATAAAATTTCAGCCCGTTTGGTAGCATGAAGCCTGAACAAATGGCTTTTAAAGTTCGAACCCAAGTCTCAAATCAGTGCCTATTAGAAAAATGATTATTCTAGAAATGCATTTTTATATTGATTTAGTGACTGATTTCGTTTTTTAACATTATTCTTGTCACGATTCCAAAATTTCAGCCCGTTTGGAACCATAGAGCCTGAAAAATGTCTTTTAAGGCTCGAACCCAAGTCTCAAATTAGTGAAAATTAGAATAGTTTTATTTCTAGAAATGCATTTTTATATAGATTTTGTGACTGATTTCGTTTTTAAAAATTATTCTTGTCACGATTCCAAAATTTCAGCCCGTTTGGAACCATAGAGCCTGAAAAATGCCTTTTAAGGCTAGAACCCAAGTCTCAAATTAGTGAAAATTAGAATAGTTATTTTTCTAGAAATGCATTTTTATATAGATGTTGTGACTGATTTCATTTTGAATCACTATTCTTGTGACGATTCCGAAATTTCAGCCCGTTTGGAACCATAGAGCCTGAAAAATGCCTTTTAAGGCTGGAAGCCAAGTCTCAAATTAGTGAAAATAAGAATAGTTATTTTTCTAGAAATGCATTTTTATATAGATTTTGTGACTGATTTCGTTTTGGAACATTATTCTTTTCACGATTCCAAAATTTCAGCCCGTTTGGTAGCATGAAGCCTGAACAAATGGCTTTTAAAGTTCGAACACAAGTCTCAAATTAGTGCCTATTAGAAAAATTATTATTCTAGAAATGCATTTTTATATAGATTTTGTGACTGATTTCGTTTTTAAACATTATTCTTGTCACGATTCCAAAATTTCAGCCCGTTTGGAACCATAGAGCCTGAAAAATGCCGTTTAAGGCTCGAACCCAAGTCTCAAATTAGTGAAAATTAGAATAGTTATATTTCTAGAAATGCATTTTTATATAGATTTTGTGACTGATTTCATTTTGGAACATTATTCTGGTAACGATTCCAAAATTTCAGCCCGTTTGGTACCATAGAGCCTAAAAAAATGCCTTTTAAGGCTCGAACCCAAGTCTCAAATAAGTGCCTATTAGAAAAATGATTTTTCCAGAAATGCAAATTTACACAGATTTTAGGACTGACTTTCGTTTTGAATCACGATTTTTATTACCATTCCAAATTGTCAGCTCATTTGGTACAGTAGAACGGGCAAAAATGGCTTTTAAAGTTCGAACCCAAGTCTCAAATTAGTGCAAAATAGAAAAAAGATTTTTCCAGAAATGCAACTTTATATAGATTTTGTGACTGATTTCATTTTGAATCACTATTCTTGTGACGATTCCAAAATTTCAGCCCGTTTGGTAGAATAGAGCATGAAAAAATGGCTCTTAAAGTTCGAACTCATGTCTCAAATTAGTGCATAATAGAAAAATGATTTTTCCAGAAATGCTACTTTACAAAGATTTTGTGACTGATTTCGTTTTGAATCACGATTCTCATCACCATTCCAAATCGTCAGCCCATTTGGAACAATAGAACGTGCAAAAATGGATTTTAATGTTGGAACCCAAGTCTCAAATTAGTGAATATGAGAATAGTGATTTTTCTAGAAATGCATTTTTATATTGATTTTTTGACTGATTTCGTTCTGGAACATTTTTCTGGTAACGATTCCAAAAGTTCAGCCCGTTTGGAACCATAGAGCCTGAAAAATCCCTTTTAAGGCTCGAACCCAAATCTCAAATTAGTGAAAATTAGAATAGTTATTTTTCTACAAAAGCATTTTTATATAGATTTTGTGACTGATTTCGTTTCGGAACATTATTTTTGTCACGATTATAAAATTTCAGCCCGTTTGGTAGCATGAAGCCTGAACAAATGGCTTTTAAAGTTCGAACCCAAGTCTCAAATCAGTGCCTATTAGAAAAATGATTATTCTAGAAATGCATTTTTATATAGATTTTGTGACTGATTTCGTTTTTAAACATTATTCTTGTCACGATCCCAAAATTTCAGCCCGTTTGGAACCATAGAGCCTGAAAAATGCCTTTTAAGGCTCGAAACAAAGTCTCAAATTAGTGAAAATTAGAATAGTTATTTTTCTAGAAATGCATTTTTACATAGATTTTGTGACTGATTTCATTTTGGAACATTATTCTGGTCACGATTCCAAAATTTCAGCCCGTTTGGTACCATAGAGCCTAAAAAAATGCCTTTTAAGGCTCGAACGCAAGTCTCAAATTAGTGCCTATTAGAAAAATGATTATTCCAGAAATGCAAATTTACACAGATTTTAGGACTGACTTTCGTTTTGAATCACGATTTTTATTACCATTCCAAATTGTCAGCTCATTTGGTACAGTAGAACGGGCAAAAATGGCTTTTAAAGTTCGAACCCAAGTCTCAAATTAGTGCAAAATAGAAAAAAGATTTTTCCAGAAATGCAACTTTATATAGATTTTGTGACTGATTTCATTTTGAATCACTATTCTTGTGACGATTCCAAAATTTCAGCCCGTTTGGTAGAATAGAGCATGAAAAAATGGCTTTTAAAGTTCGAACTCATGTCTCAAATTAGTGCCTATTTGAAAAATGATTATTCTAGAAATTCATTCTTATATAGATTTTGTGACTGATTTCGTTTTGAATCACGATTCTTATCACCATTCCAAATCGTCAGCCCATTTGGAACAATAGAACGGGCAAAAATGGCTTTTAATGTTCGAACCCAAGTCTCAAATAAGTGCTAAATAGAAAAAAGATTTTTCCAGAAATGCAACTTTATATAGATTTTTTGACTGATTTCGTTTTGGAACATTTTTCTGGTAACGATTCCAAAATTTCAGCCCGTTTGGAACCATAGAGCCTGAAAAATCCCTTTTAAGGCTCGAAGCCAAGTCTCAAATTAGTGAAAATAAGATTATTTATTTTTCTAGAAATGCATTTTTATATAGATTTTGTGACTGATTTCGTTTTGGAACATTATTCTTGTCACGATTATAAAACTTCAGCCCGTTTGGTAGCATGAAGCCTGAACAAATGGCTTTTAAAGTTCGAACCCATGTCTCAAATTAGTGCCTATTAGAAAAATGATTATTCTAGAAATGCATTTTTATATTGATTTAGTGACTGATTTCGTTTTTTAACATTATTCTTGTCACGATTCCAAAATTTCAGCCCGTTTGGTAGAATAGAGCATGAAAAAATGGCTTTTAATGTTCGAACCCAAGTCTGAAATTAGTGAATATTAGAATATTTATTTTTCTAGAAATGCATTTTTATATAGATTTTTTGACTGATTTCGTTTTGGAACATTATTCTGGTCACGATTCCAAAATTTCAGCCCGTTTGGTAACATAGACCCTGAAAAAATGCCTTTTAAGGATCGAACCCAAGTCTCAAATTAGTGCCTATTAATAAAATGATTTTTCCAGAAATGCAAATTTATTCAGATTTTAGAACTGACTTTCGTTTTGAATCACGATTTTTATTACCATTCCAAATTGTCAGCTCATTTGGTACAGTAGAACGGGCAAAAATGGCTTTTAAAGTTCGAACCCAAGTCTCAAATTAGTGCGAAATAGAAAAATGATATTTCCAGAAATGCAATTTTATATAGATTTTGTGACTGATTTCATTTTGAATCACTATTCTTGTCACGATTCATAAAATTTTAGCCCGTTTGGTACCAAAGAGCCTGAAAAAATGGCTTTCAAGGCTCGAACCCAAGTCTCAAATTAGTGCAAAATAGAAAAATGATTTTTCCAGAAATTCAACTTTATAAAGATTTTGTGACTGTTTTCGTGTTGAATCACGATTCTTATCACCATTCCAAATCGTCAGCCCATTTGGAACAATAGAACGGGCAAAAATGGCTTTTAATGTTCCAACATCCATGGGTTCCAACCCAAGTCTCAAATTAGTGAATATGAGAATAGTAATTTTTCTAGAAATGCATTTTTATATAGATTTTGTGACTGATTTCGTTTTTAAACATTATTCTTGTCACGATTCCAAAATTTCAGCCCGTTTGGAACCATAGAGCCTGAAAAATGTCTTTTAAAGCTCGAACCCAAGTCTCAAATTAGTGAAAATTAGAATAGTTATATTTCTAGAAATGCATTTTTATATAGATTTTGTGACTGATTTCGTTTTTAAACATTATTCTTGTCACGATTCCAAAATTTCAGCCCGTTTGGTACCATAGAGCCTGAATAATGCCTTTTAAGGCTCGAACCCAAGTCTCAAATTAGTAAAAATTAGAATAGTTATTTTTCTAGAAATGCATTTTTATAAAGATTTTGTGACTGATTTCGTTTTTAAACATTATTCTTGTCACGATTCCAAAATTTCAGTCCGTTTGGTACCATAGAGCCTGAAAAAATGGCTTTTAAAGTTCGAACTCATGTCTCAAATTAGTGCATAATAGAAAAATGATTTTTCCAGAAATGCAACTGAATAAAGATTTTGTGACTGATTTCGTTTTGAATCACGATTCTCATCACCATTCCAAATCGTCAGCCCATTTGGAACAATAGAACGGGCAAAAATGGCTTTTAATGTTGGAACCCAAGTCTCAAATTAGTGAATATTAGAATATTTATTTTTCTAGAAATGCATTTTTATATAGATTTTTTGACTGATTTCGTTTTGGAACATTATTCTGGTCACGATTCCAAAATTTCAGCCCGTTTGGTACCATAGACCCTGAAAAAATGCCTTTTAAGGATCGAACCCAAGTCTCAAATTAGTGCCTATTAATAAAATGATTTTTCCCGAAATGCAAATTTTATCAGATTTTAGGACTGGCTTTCGTTTTGAATCACGATTTTTATTACCATTCCAAATTGTCAGCTCATTTTGTACAGTAGAACGGGCAAAAATGGCTTTTAAAGTTCGAACCCAAGTCTCAAATTAGTGCGAAATAGAAAAATGATATTTCCAGAAATGCAATTTTATATAGATTTTGTGACTGATTTCATTTTGAATCACTATTCTTGTCACGATTCAGAAAATTTTAGCCCGTTTGGTACCAAAGAGCCTGAAAAAATGGCTTTCAAGGCTCGAACCCAAGTCTCAAATTAGTGCAAAATAGAAAAATGATTTTTCCAGAAATTCAACTTTATAAAGATTTTGTGACTGTTTTCGTGTTGAATCACGATTCTTATCACCATTCCAAATCGTCAGCCCATTTGGATCAATAGAACGGGCAAAAATGGCTTTTAAGGTTCCAACATCCATGGGTTCCAACCCAAGTCTCAAATTAGTGAATATGAGAATAGTGATTTTTCTAGAAATTATTTATATAGATTTTGATATAGATTTTGTGACTGATTTCATTTTGAATCACTATTCTTGTCACGATTCAGAAAATTTTAGCCCGTTTGGAACCATAGAGCCGGAAAAAATTGCTTTCAAGGCTCGAACCCAAGTCTCAAATAAGTGCAAAATAGAAAAATGATTTTTCCAGAAATGCAACTTTATAAAGATTTTGGAACTGTTTTCGTTTTGAATCACGATTCTCATCACCATTCCAAATCGTCAGCCCATTTGGAACAATAGAACGTGCAAAAATGGCTTTTAATGTTGGAACCCAAGTCTCAAATTAGTGAATTTAATAATAGTGATTTTTCTAGAAATGCATTTTTATATAGATTTTTTTGACTGATTTCGTTTTGGAACATTATTCTGGTCACGATTCCGAAATTTCAGCCCTTTTGGTACCATAGAGCCTGAAAAAATGCCTTTTAAGGCTCGAACCCAAGTCTCAAATTAGTGCCTATTAGAAAAATGATTTTTCCAGAAATGCAAATTTATACAGATTTTAGGACTGACTTTCGTTTTGAATCACGATTTTTATTACCATTCCAAATTGTCAGCTCATTTGGTACAGTAGAACGGGCAAAAATGGCTTTTAAAGTTCGAACCCAAGTCTCAAATAAGTGCAAAATAGAAAAAAGATTTTTCCAGAAATGCAACTTTATATAGATTTTGTGACTGATTTCATTTTGAATCACTATTCTTGTGACGATTCAAAAATTTCAGCCCGTTTGGAACCATAGAGCCGGAAAAATGCCTTTCAAGGCTCGAACCCAAATCTCAAATTAGTGAAAATTAGAATAGTTATTTTTCTAGAAATACATGTTTATATGGATTTTGTGACTGATTTCGTTTTGGAACATTATTCTTGTCACGATTTCAAAATTTCAGCCCGTTTGGTAGCATGCAGCCTGAAAAAATGGCTTTTAAAGTTCGAACCCAAGTCTCAAATTAGTGCCTATTAGAAAAATGATTATTCTAGAAATGCATTTTTATATAGATTTTGTGACTGATTTCATTTGTTAACATTATTCTGGTCACGATTCCAAAATTTCTGCCCGTTTGGTAGCTCAGAGGATGAAAAAATGGCTTTAAAGGCTCGAACCCAAGTCTCAAATTAGTGCAAAATAGAAAAATGATTTTTCCAGAAATGCAACTTTATAAAGATTTTGTGACTGTTTTCGTTTTGAATCACGATTCTCATCACCATTCCAAATCGTCAGCCCATTTGGAACAATAGAACGGGCAAAAATGGCTTTTAATGTTGGAACCCAAGCCTCAAATTAGTGAATATGAGAATAGTGATTTTTCTAGAAATGCATTTTTATATAGATTTTTTGACTGATTTCGTTTTTGAACATTTTTCTGGTCACGATTCCAAAATTTCAGCCCGTTTGGAACCATAGAGCCTGAACAATGCCTTTTAAGGCTCGAACCCATGTCTCAAATTAGTAAAAATTAGAAAAGTTATTTTTCTAGAAATGCATTTTTATAAAGATTTTGTGACTGATTTCGTTTTTAAACATTATTCTTGTCACGATTCCAAAATTTCAGTCCGTTTGGTACCATAGAGCCTGAAAAAATGGCTTTTAAAGTTCGAACTCATGTCTCAAATTAGTGCATAATAGAAAAATGATTTTTCCAGAAATGCAACTGTATAAAGATTTTGTGACTGATTTCGTTTTGAATCACGATTCTCATCACCATTCCAAATCGTCAGCCCATTTGGAACAATAGAACGGGCAAAAATGGCTTTTAATGTTGGAACCCAAGTCTCAAATTAGTGAATATGAGAATAGTGATTTTTCTGAAAATGCATTTTTATATAGATTTTTTGACTGATTTCGTTTTGGAACATTTTTCTGGTCACGATTCCAAAATTTCAGCCCGTTTGGAACCATAGAGCCTGAATAATGCCTTTTAAGGCTCGAACCCAAGTCTCAAATTAGTAAAAATTAGAAAAGTTATTTTTCTAGAAATGCATTTTTATATAGATTTTGTGACTGATTTCGTTTTTAAACATTATTCTTGTCGCGATTCCAAAATTTCAGTCCGTTTGGTACCATAGAGCCTGAAAAAATGGCTTTTAAAGTTCGAACTCATGTCTCAAATTAGTGCATAATAGAAAAATGATTTTTCCAGAAATGCAACTTAACAAAGATTTTGTGACTGATTTCGTTTTGAATCACGATTCTTATCACCATTCTAAATCGTCAGCCCATTTGGATCTATTGAACGGGCAAAAATGGCTTTTAATGTTTGAATCCAAGTCTCAAATTAGTGAATATGAGAATAGTGATTTTTCTAGAAATGCATTTTTATATAGATTTTTTGACTGATTTCGTTTTGGAAAATTTTTCTGGTAACGATTCCAAAATTTCAGCCCGTTTGGAACCATAGAGCCTGAAAAATCCCTTTTAAGGCACGAACCCAAGTCTCAAATTAGTGAAAATTAGAATAATTATTTTTCTTGAAATGCATTTTTATAAAGATTTTGTGACTGATTTCGTTTTGGAAATTTCTTGTCATGATTATAAAATTTCAGCCCGTTTGGTAGCATGAAGCCTGAACAAATGGCTTTTAAAGTTAGAACCCAAGTCTCAAATTAGTGCCTATTAGAAAAATGATTATTCTAGAAATGCATTTTTATATAGATTTTGTGACTGATTTCGTTTTTAAACATTATTCTTGTCACGATTCCAAAATTTCAGCCCGTTTGGAACAATAGAGCCTGAAAAATGCCTTTTAAGGCTCGAACCCAAGTCTCAAATTAGTGAATATTAGAATATTTATTTTTCTAGAAATGCATTTTTATATAGATTTTGTGACTGATTTCGTTTTGGAACATTATTCTTGTCACGATTATAAAACTTCAGCCCGTTTGGTAGCATGAAGCCTGAACAAATGGCTTTTAAAGTTCGAACCCATGTCTCAAATTAGTGCCTATTAGAAAAATGATTATTCTAGAAATGCATTTTTATATAGATTTTTTGACTGATTTCGTTTTGGAACATTATTCTGGTCACGATTCCAAAATTTCAGCCCGTTTGGTACCATAGACCCTGAAAAAATGCCTTTTAAGGATCGAACCCAAGTCTCAAATTAGTGAATATTAGAATATTTATTTTTCTAGAAATGCATTTTTATATAGATTTTGTGACTGATTTCGTTTTGGAACATTATTCTTGTCACGATTATAAAACTTCAGCCCGTTTGGTAGCATGAAGCCTGAACAAATGGCTTTTAAAGTTCGAACCCAAGTCTCAAATTAGTGCCTATTAGAAAAATGATTATTCTAGAAATGCATTTTTATATAGATTTTTTGACTGATTTCGTTTTGGAACATTATTCTTGTCACGATTATAAAACTTCAGCCCGTTTGGTAGCATGAAGCCTGAACAAATGCCTTTTAAGGCTCGAACCCAAGTCTCAAATTAGTGAATATTAGAATATTTACTTTACTAGAAATGCATTTTTATATAGATTTTTTGACTGATTTCATTTTGGAACATTATTCTGGTCACGATTATAAAATTTCAGCCCGTTTGGTACCATAGAGCCTGAAAAAATGCCTTTCAAGGCTCAAACCCAAGTCTCAAATTAGTGAATATTAGAATATTTATTTTTCTTAAATGCATTTTTATATAGATTTTATGACTGATTTCGTTTTTTAACATTATTCCTGTCACGATTCCAAAATTACAGCTCGTTTGGTACCATGAAGCCTGAACAAATGGCTTTTAAATTTCGAACCCAAGTCTCAAATTAGTGCCAATTAGGAAAATGATTCTTCTAGAAATGCATTTTAATATAGATTTTGTGACTGATTTTGTTTTGAATCACGATTCTCATCACCATTACAAATTGTCAGCCCATTCGGTCTAATAGAACAGGCAAAAATGCCTTTTAAGGCTCGAACCCTAGTCTCAAATTAGTGAATATTAGAATATTTATTTTACTAGAAATGCATTTTTATATAGATTTTTTGATTGATTTCGTTTTGGAACATTATTCTGGTCACGATTCCAAAATTTCAGCCCGTTTGGAACCGTAGCGCCTGAAAAATGCGTTTTAGGCCCGAACCCAAGTCTCAAATAAGTGAAAATTGTAATAATTATTTGTCTAGAAATGCATTTTTATATAGATTTTGTGACTGATTTCGTTTTGGAACATTATTCTTGTCATGATTCCAAAATTTCAGCCCGTTTGGTAGCATGAAGCCTGAACAAATGGCTTTTAAAAATCGAACCCATGTCTCAAATTAGTGCCAATTAGGAAAATGATTCTTCTAGAAATGCATTTTAATATAGATTTTGTGACTGATTTCGTTTTGAATCACGATTCTCATCACCATTACAAATTGTCAGCCCATTCGGTCTAATAGAACAGGCAAAAATGCCTTTTAAGGCTCGAACCCTAGTCTCAAATTAGTGAAAATTAGAATAGTTATTTTTCTATAAATGCATTTTTATATAGATTTTATGACTGATTTCGTTTTTTAACATTATTCTTGTCACGATTCCAAAATTTCAGCCCCTTTGGTACCATAGAGCCTGAAAAAATGCCTTTTAAGGCTCGAACCCAAGTCTCAAATTAGTGCCTGTTAGAAAATTGATTTTTCTAGAAATGCATTTTTAAATAGATTTTGTGACTGATTTCGTTTTTTAACACGTTTCTTGTCACGATTCCAAAATTTCAGCTCGTTTGGTACCATGAAGCCTGATCAAATGGCTTTTAAAGTTCGAACCCAAGTCTCAAATTAGTGCCTATTAGAAAAATGATTTTTCCAGAAATGCAACTTTATAAAGATTTTAGGACTGATTTCGTTTTGAATCAAGATTTTTATTACCATTCCAAATTGTCAGCTCATTTGGTACAGTAGAACGGGCAAAAATGGCTTTTAATGTTCGAACCCAAGTCTCAAATTAGTACCTATTAGAAAATTGATTTTTCTAGAAATGCATTTTTATATAGATTTTGGAACTTATTTCGTTTTTTAACATTATTCTTGTCACGATTCCAAAATTTCGGCCCGTTTGGTAGCATAGAGCATGAAAAAATGACTTTTAATGTTCGAACCCAAGTCTCACATTAGTGAATATTAGAATAGTGATTTTTCTGGAAATGCATTTTTACATAGATTTTTTGACGGATTTCGTTTTGGAAATTATTCTGGTCACGATTTCCAAATTTCCGCCCGTTTGGAACCATAGAGCCTGAAAAATGCCTTTTAAGGCTCGAACCCAAGTCTCAAATTAGTTAAAATTACGAAAATTATATTAGTGAAAATGGCTTCTAAAGTTCGAACCCAAGTCTCAAAGTAGTGCCTAATAGAAAAAGCATTTTTCCAGAAATGCAACATTATTCAGATTTTGAGAAGATTTCTTTTTGAATCACGATTCTTATCACCATTCCAAATTGTCAGCCCATTTGGTACTATAGAACGGTCAAAAATGGCTTTTAATGTTCGAACCCAAGTCTCAAATTAGTGAAAATTAGAATAGTTATTTTTCTAGAAATGCATTTTTATATAGATTTTGTGACAGATTTCGTTTTGGAACATTATTCTTGTCACGATTCCAAAATTTCAGCCCGTTTGGTAGCATAGAGCATGAAAAATGCCTTTTAAGGCTCGAACACAAGTCTCAAATTAGTGAAAATTAGGAAAATTATATTAGTGAAAATGGCTTCTAAAGTTCGAACCCAAGTCTCAAAGTAGTGCCTTATAGAAAAAGCATTTTTCCAGAAATGCAACTGTATTCAGATTTTGAGAATGATTTCTTTTTGAATCACGATTCTTATCACCATTCCAAATTGTCAGCCCATTTGGTACTATAGAACGGGCAAAAATGGCTTTTAATGTCCGAACCCAAGTCTCAAATTAGTGAATATTAGAAAAATGATTATTCTAGAAATGCATTTTTATGTAGATTTTGTGACTGATTTCGCTTTGAAACATTATTCTTGTCACTATTCCAAAATTTCAGCTCGTTTGGTACCGTGAAGCCTGAACAAATGGCTTTTAAAGTTCGAACCCAAGTCTCAAATTAGTGCCTATTAGAAAAATGATTTTTCCAGTAATGCAACTTTATACAGATTTTTGGACTGATTTCGTTCTGAATCATGATGTTTATTACCATTCGAAATTGTCAGCTCATTTGGTACAGAAGAACGGGCAAAAATTGCTTTTAATGTTCGAACCCAAGTCTCAAATTTGTACCTATTAGAAAATTGATTTTTCTAGAATGCATTTTCAAATAGATTTTGTGACTGACTTCGTTTTTTAACATTATTCTTGTCACGATTCCAAAATTTCAGCCCGTTTGGTAGCATAGAGCATGAAAAAATGACTTTTAATGTTCGAACCCAAGTCTCAAATTAGTGAATATTAGAATAGTGATTTTTCTAGAAATGCATTTTTATATAGATTTTTTGACGGATTTCGTTTTGGAAATTATTCTGGTCACGAATTTAAAATTTCAGCCCGTTTGGAACCATAGAGCCTGAAAAATGCCTTTTAAGGCTCGAACCCAAGTCTCAAATTAGTGAAAATTATGAAAATTATATTAGTGAAAATGGCCTCGAAAGTTCGAACCCAAGTCTCAAAGTAGTGCCTAATAGAAAAAGCATTTTTCCAGAAATGCAACTATATTCAGATTTTGAGAATGATTTCTTTTTGAATCACGAATCTTATCACCATTCCAAATTGTCAGCCCATTTGGTACTATAGAACGGGCAATAATGGCTTTTAATGTCTGAACCAAAGTCTCAAATTAGTGAATATTAGAAAAGAGATTTTTCTAGAAATGCAGTTTTATACAGATTTTGGGACTTATTTCTTTTTGAAACATTATTCTTGTCACTATTCCAAAATTTCAGCTCGTTTGGTACCGTGAAGCCTGAACAAATGGCTTTTAAAGTTCGAACCCAAGTCTCAAATTAGTGCCTATTTGAAAGATGATTTTTCCAGAAATGCAACTTTATACAGATTTTTGGACTGATTTCGTTCTGAATCATGATTTTTATTACCATTCGAAATTGTCAGCTCATTTGGTACAGAAGAACGGGCAAAAATGGCTTTTAATGTTCGAACCCAAGTCTCAAATGAGTACCTATTAGAAAATTGATTTTTCTAGAAGGCATTTTTAAATAGATTTTGTGACTGATTTCGTTTTTCAACATTATTCTTGTCAAGATTCCAAAATTTCAGCACGTTTGGTAGCATAGAGCATGAAAAATTGGCTTTTAATATTCGAACCCTAGTCTCAAATTAGTGAATATTAGAATATTTATTTTTCTAGAAATGCATTTTTATATAGATTTTTTGACTTCGTTTTGGAAAATTATTCTGTTCACGATTCCAAAATTTCAGCCCGTTTGGTACCATAGAGCCTGACAAAATGCCTTCTAAGGCTCGAACCCAAGTCTCAAATTAGTGAATATTAGAATATTTATTTTACTAGAAATGAATTTTAATATAGATTTTTTGACTGATTTCGTTTTGGTGTTCCATTGTTGTTTTATTCTGGTCACGATTTCAAAATTTCAGCCCGTTTGGTACCATATAGCCTAAAACAATGCCTTGCAAGGCTCCCAAGTCTAAAATTAGTGCCCATTTCCAAAAATGCAACTTTTTACAGATTTTAGGACTTATTTCGTTTTGAATCATGATTTTTATCACCATTCCATATTGTCAGCTCATTTGGTACAGTAGAACGGGCAAAAATGGCTTTTAATGTTCGAACCCAAGTCTCGAATTAGTGCCTATTAGATAATTGCTTTTTCTAGAAATCAATTTTTAAATAGATTTTGTGACTGATTTCGTTTTTTAACATAATTCTTGTCACGATTCCAAAATTTCAGCCCGTTTGGAACCATAGAGCATGAAAAATGCCTTTTAAGGCTCGAACCCAAGTCTCAAATTAGTGCAAAATAGAAAAATTATTTTTCCAGAAATGACACTTTATTCAGATTTTAGGACTGATTTCGTTTTGAATCACGATTTTTATCACCATTTCAAATTCTCAGCTCATTTGGTACAGTAGAACGGGCAAAAATGGCTTTTAATGTTCGAACCCAAGTCTCAAATTAGTGCCTATTAGAAAATTGATTTTTCTAGTTATGCATTTTAATATTGATTTTGTGACTGATTTCGTTCTTTATCATTATTCTTGTCACGATTCCAAAATTTCAGCCCGTTTGGAACCATAGAGCATGAAAAATTTCTTTTAAGGCTCGAACCCAAGTCTCAAATTAGTGAAAATAAGAATAGTGATTTTTCTAGAAATTCATTTTTATATAGATTGTGTGACTGATTTCGTTTTGGAACACAATTCTTGTCACGATTCAAAAATTTCAGCCCGTTTTGTACCATAGGGCCTGAAAAAATGGCATTTAACGTTCGAACCCATGTCTCAAATTAATGCAGAATAGAAAAATGATTTTTCCAGAAATGCAACTTTATAAAGATTTTGTGACTGATTTCGTTTTGAATCACGATTCTTATGACCATTCCAAATTGTCAGACCATTCGGTACAATAGAACGGGCAAAAATGGCTTTTAATGTTCGAACCCAAGTGTCAAATTAGTGAATATTTGCATAGTGATTTTTCTAGAAATGCATTATTGTAAAGATTTTGTAAATGATTTCGTTTTGGAACATTATTCTTCTCACGATTCCATATTTCAGCCCGTTTGGTACCATAGAGCCTGAAAAAAATGCTTTTTAAGGCTCAAACCCAATTCTTAAATTAGTGAAAATTAGAAAAGTGATTTTTATAGAAATACATTTTTATATAGATTTTGTTTAAGAACATTATTCTCGTCACGAATCCAAAATTTCAGCCCGTTCTGTACCATAGAGCCTGAAAAAATGCCTTTTAAGGCCCGAACCCAAGTCTCAAATTAGTGTCTATTAGAAAAATGATTTTTCGAGAAATGCATCTTTATATAGATTATGTGAATGATTTCGTTTTGGATCATTATTCTTGTCACATTTCCAAAATATTAGTGCCCATTTCCAAAAATGCAACTTTTTACAGATTTTAGGACTTATTTCGTTTTGAATCATGATTTTTATCACCATTCCATATTGTCAGCTCATTTGGTACAGTAGAACGGGCAATTCGCTCGAATTAGTGCCTATTAGAAAAATGATTATTCTAGAAATGCATTTTTATATAGATTTTGTGACTGATTTCGTTTTTTGACTTTATTCTTGTCACGATTCCAAAATTTCAGCCCGTTTCGTAGTATAGAGCATGAAAAAATGGCTTTAAAGTCTCAAATTAGTGAATATTAGAATATTTATTTTTCTAGAAATGCATTTTTATACAGATTTTTTGACTGATTTCATTTTGGAACATTATTCTTGTCACGATTCCAAAATTTCAGCCCGTTTGTTACCATGAAGCCTGAACAAATGGCTTTTAAATTTCGAACGCAAGTCTCAAATTAGTGAATATTAGAAATCGTGATATTTCTAGAAATGCATTTTTATATAGATTTGTGGACTGAATTCCTTTTGGAACATTATTCTTTTCACGATTCCGAAATATCAGCCCGTTCGGTAGCATAGAGCCTGAAAAAATGCCTATTAAAGTTCGAACCCAAGTCTCAATTTAGTGCCTAGTAGAAAAATGATTTTTCTTGAAATGCATCTTTATAAAGATTTTGTGAATGATTTCGTTTTGAATCATTATTCTTGTCACAAGTCCAAAATATCAGCCAGTTTGGTACCATAGAGCCTGAAAAAATGGCTTTTAAAGTTCGAACCCAAGTCTCAAATTAGTGCAAAATAGAAAAATGATTTTTCCAGAAATGCAACTTTTAAAAGATTTTGTGACTGATTTCGTTTCGGATCACTTTTCCTGTCAAGATTCCAAAATTTTAGCCCGTTTGGTTCCATAGAGCCTGAAAAATGGCTTTCAAGGCTCGAACCCAAGTCTCAAATTAGTGCCTATTAGAAAAATGATTTTTCTAGAAATGCATTTTTATATAGATTTTGTGACTGATTTCGTTTTTTTACATTTTTCTCGTAACGATTCCAAAATGTCAGCCCATTTGGTAGCATAGAGCCTGAAAAAATGGTTTTTAATGTTCGAACCCAAGTCTCAAATTAGTGAATATTAGTATTTTGATTTTTCTAGAAATAAATTTTATATAGAGATTTTTGACTGATCTCATTTTGGAACATAATTCTTTTCACGATTCCAAATTTTTAAGCGGTTTGGTACCATAGAGCCTGAAAAAATGCCTTTTAAGGTTCTAACCCAAGTCTCGCAATAGAGCCCGGAAGAATGATGATTCTAGATTTCTAGAAATGCAACGTTTTGAAAATATTCTTACTGATTGTGGTTGAAACCAAGATTAACACCAAGATTACGAAATTTCAGCCCGTTTGGAGCCATAGAACCAGAAAAAAAACATTTTTAAGGTCGAACCCAAGTTCTTCAATCGTGCCTTTAAGAATGATGATTTTTCTAGAAATGCAAGTTTTCGAGAATATTTAAACTGATTGTGGTTGAGACAAAGATTTAAACCTTAATTCCTTAATTTCAGCCCGTTCGGAGCCATAGAGCCACATAAAATGCCCTTTAATGTTCGAACCCAAGTCTTGCAATAATGCACGTAAGAATGATGATTTTTCAAGAAACGCAAGTTTTCGAGAATATTTAAACTTATTGTGGTTGAAACCAAGACTTATTAAGAAGAATTATTACGAAATTTCAGCCCGTTCGGAACCATAGAGCCTGAAAACATGCCTTTTAAAGTTCGAACCCAAGTCTTGCAATAGAGCTCGTAAGAATGATGATTGTTCTAAAAATGCAAGTTTTCGAAAATATTTTAACTGATCGTGGGTCAGACCAAGATTTAAACCTTAATTCCGAAATTTCAGCCCGTTCGGAGCCATAGAGCCTGAAAAAATGCCTTTTTACGTTCGAACACAAGTTCTTCAATAGTGCCTGTAAGAATGATGATTTTTCTGGAAATGCAACATTTTGAAAATATTCTTACTGATTGTGGTTGAAACAAAGATAAACACTTGCAGCCTTACTCATAATGAAATCCCTAATACGACGATAATACTCCGTATTAGCTATACAGGGGTGGGGGCCTATACTGGTCAGATTAAAAATATTTACTCATAATCATAAATTTTCCCAATATAGCTCGACCGCTGGATATATTCCATAGAATATGATTTTTTTACAGTAGCAACACTTGAAAAATTTGGCATTTTGCGGCGTGTTGCCAACTTCACGTTTATTCAAATGTCAAAAAAGTAATCCAAGAATTGTTTTGTTTATCTTCGAATAACCTAAAAATGGATAATGTTGAGATTAATTTTGTTGAAGAGGTAGAATTAAAAAGGCGCAAGCGTAACAAAAATTGGGGTGACGTTGAAAAGGTTTGTTAACGTTTATCTTGGCTCTAATGTTTTGTTTACTTGTTTTTTTTTTTTTTACAGTATTACCGCACAAGAGTCCCAACTGCTCCCGTCTGGAGCCAGTGAGACTATGGCATCCCCAATTGGGGTATGATGTGAGGCTGAGGGTATTGGGGAGGGGAGGGAGATGGGGAAGAGGAAGGTGGGGAAGTACCTGGCTATTCAGATCTGGTCACCAAACACGGCTAAAGCCATTTCAAGCAACGTTTCAATTCTGAATGGTGGTCTTACACCAGGGCGATACTGAGAGTATCTTCCACTCTGGAACGTGCCGCAAATATACTATATATTATTTTTAAATTAATTAATTGTGAAATAACACAAATTAATCAAATAAAATTTATTTGCGCACGCCGGGTTCGAACCCGCGACCTTCGGATCTGTAGTCAAAAGCGTATACCACTAGACCACGCCGGCCGTGTTTGAAATTAGTGTAAGTATAATGATTGTTTTCCTTGTAGGCCTTGTTGAAGGACTGTGTGACTGAACACGTGAGGGCTGTAGAGAACAAAAACTCGGACGGTAACACCCTAATTGCCAAGAGGGAAGCTTGGAAGCTTGTTTTATTAAAGTAAGTATACCTCCATAATATATCCGCATTGTTAACTTTTTTCACAGATTAAACTTTAAGTTTGTCGCTTCGTAGCTTTGACATCCATTTCAAATAAAAAAATATCATAGTATGAAATTAATCAGGTAAAGGTATTCATACCACATAATTAATAGCACACTATTTTTCAGATTTAACACACTAAGTGACCAAAAAAGAGACATGGGTCAGATACAAGCTCAATGGAAGATGCTCAAATTGGCTTGTAAGAGCCAATTGAGCCGGTATAGGAGGGAAGTGATGGCAACAGGTGGAGGTCCCCAACCACCAAGTCCTTCGCAGGATATTCTCTCGATGGTGGATTTGTTACCACATGAATTCGTAACGGACAAAAATGTTGACGATAGCGATTCAACATTTAAAGCAAAGGTAAATATCTTTTTATCGAAGGAAGCAAATACTTTGTGGTGTGACATTATATATTAAATGGAAAACACACACTTTGTAAAACACAACTTTTTATATGAATTAATATTTAACAGCCAACCAGCATTTTTTTTTTCAAAAGATAAGTTGATAGTAATATTATTGAAATATTGATGGTTCTGTCTATATTTAAACTCATGTAAATCTTGCTTTAATTGTGGGAGTTATATTGGTAATTGTGTTTTATTATTACAGATGAATTTTCCTACATCAACCCCTCACTCCACACTGCCACACTCTGTTCCCAATAGGAAGTTGTCTTTTGAGGTAATATACCTAAACCTACTTAAATGATCAGCGCAACAATGAGTGCTAACTATTTGCAATATTTAAAGCAGTAACTTTTCAGTTGGACATAATCTTTTGTTTATATCAACAGGAAACAAGTGAAGCTGATTCACCACCACCGCCACTATCACCACAAGCACACACCATCCAGCATGTCCCGCTGCATGCTTGCCCTCCACCTCTACCTCGGAGGCGACCACGCCATAAAGTAAGTATTTCTTCACACCACATTTTTGTTTGCTCAACTGACTTTATTGTCGTACCAAAACTGAAAGTTTACTAAGAAAAACAATAACTCATATATGAATATTATTTTTTTATGTATAAAATGCACGATAATTAAGAGATTTGCAGAGAATAGATTAAAACACCGTACTAGGTGACTGCCTGTTTCATGGTGACTAAAGTTGAATATAGTTATTTTGTATGTAGTGTTGACATATGGATTAATAAAAATAATAATTGTAAAGCGCCGTTTTTGTGAGAAATCACCTCTGCTGTTCACTTTGTTATATATAGGCACTATCTAAGTTTATTATTTACAAAGATACATAAACATACTTACCTGGATTGGAAATTGGAAAAATTATAATAGAAAGTTGGAATTTTTTATTATGTAATAATTACAGTTTACAATGTATAATAATATTTGCTAACAATAATGATATATAAAAATTAGTTTTCACAATTTTTTTTTTGAATTTTTTTGATGTTTCTCCTTTATGGAAGCAGACGCTTGTGTTTAAAAGAGATGCTGAGTATCGAGATGAACATTATTTATATAAGTATCCTTATTAATAATTTAAGGAGTTAAGAATATTAAAAATATAAGTGTATATCAACAATGTACAATTTAACGATTTATGACGTTACATTATTTAATTGACGAATTTCGTTATTTTGATTTTTTACATTGAAATGATCTCTGATAGAATAATTAATAATAATTATGTTAAACCAGTTATGAAAACTTTGTCATTTAATGTTTTTATTTTCAGGAAGACGACTTAGCCCAAATGAAGGCGAACGTCTTTGAAGAAACAAAAAAAATAATGCACCTTGAGCACCAAAAAAAATGGAGTACTTGTTCAGGCTCATGAAAGACGAATCCAGGGCTAAAATTCGTTTACAGGAAGTAGAGTCACAGACCAGGGTTAGCTTGATGAAGAAGGAAAGTGACCTTAAAAATTGTCTACAGGATGAAGAGTCGCAGACCAGGATTAGGTTCATGGAGGAGGAACACAAAATTAAAATGTCGATGCTGAAAGATGGATGGATAGCCAAATAATTATTTTATTTTAAGAGTATGTATGATATATGGTGTGATTGTGGGAAAGGCAAGTGGTTTGACAGACTGTCCTCTCTGCGTAACCTTTCTAGGAAGGGTGCAATGTTTGGTTAATTAGAATTTGTATACATCCCAATTGATTTCTCGTAATATTTTATATATGATTGCAGACCCCTAGCAGCTCTAAAAAAGGCGTGGGACAACTTGAAACGAGATGCCCGAACACAGAGGGCAAGTGTTCGTTGCCAAATATTTGGAACTGGTGGAGGGCCCAGTCAAGACATAGAAGATCCAGTGCTGCTGAAGGTTGAGGCAGCAATTGGATTAAGTTCCTCCGGGATGGTAAATTCGTAAGTTAAAATATCTTGTTTTTAATTAAATTGGTATTTGGTGATGACTGAACATATTAAATTCTCCCTATATTCTATTAATTGCTAGTTTTGCTTTGTGGGAACTATTTTCTTTATGATTTATGATTCTTGTTTATTGGTCATCGTTCATTAGCTTCGCAGACCAATATCAATAATAATGCCTTTTATGTGTACTTTTTAATCTTTCTTTGGTTTGCTTTCATGTTGCCCACATCTTCGAGTCTCTGTTGCCGAGGGTTACGACTCCCACTCCAAACGCTCTGATGAACAAGGATACTCCACTAGATGCGCTCCTTCACGGCATAGAGAGCTGCCAACACCAACGTTCCGGATGCCTGTGATTGGTCACTCCGGTTTATTGGTGTTGCTTCCATACTATGTTCCTATAACATTCCATACTAACACATTCCATACTATGTTCCTATAAACTGTAAACTATTCTATTATTTATGTAAAACTTGTAACTTTCTGCCTAGTTTTTTAATGCTGAATCTTTATGTGGATGATGTTTTTTTCTGTAGTTTTATCAAAGGTTACAGTTAAGAGTTTAGATTAAAAAAACCTTCATTAACAAAACAGTTTTTTCTTTGTTTTTTTTTTTTTAATTTCCTGAAAGTTCAACCTCGTAACATATTTTACGTCGAGTACTGAATATTTAATATTTGCTCATCAAAACCTAACAAAACTGCATGTATTTTCATTGGCCGACAGTTTAGAGAGACATGACAGCAAAAATAGATTTAAAATCAGTAAATTAACTGCCAAATCCATCCACAAAGAGAATAAAGCTTTTTCTAGTAGCGTGGATTCATTTATTGCAATATATGAGACATTTGTATAGCAAGAAGAGATTGTTTAATTTATAAATGTACCTAACCTTCCATTTCCCAACCCTTATGGGTCAGTGAATGACCAACAACCAACTGAAAGCATGACAAATGACTCTCCGAATAAGCTAATGGGAGAAGAGTTTGGAACGTTAAGAGAGTTAGAGCGAAGCATGTCAGTCCACCATTAATCGAGTTATCTGCATTTATCCCTTCTTTCAATATCTCTACAACCTTGTCAATTCTCATAAACATGCTTCCCAAATACACTCTCATTTACCTATTAAATATAAAGTACCCATTAATCATACACATTCATTTTAAAGTTAAGTTGAATTGAATTCCTTGTAATATAAATAGACCAGCTCAACGCCCATGTAAACATAATGAGGAAATCTATAAATGGTTTCTCAGTTAGGTGAATTACACATGACTATAAATTAAGCACGTTGTAAACTGATTTCCCTAAAATAAAAATAAATAAACAATATTGATCATACCTTAGTCTTATTATTATATCTTAATTATTGTGTAATATGCATTTGTGTCGCAGGTACATTATACTACTGAGTATGTACATTTTTTCAATGTAATATAATTATATATGTAGATACAATCATATCGAGTACATACTAATACATTTAAAAATGTTGATCAATGAACACCTGTCTAGTGGCATTTCCAATATGATTGATTGGGGCTACTTGTTCATTTGGGGCTACTTCCATGAAACCACCACCACCTGCTTCTGCTCCTGCACCCTCATCATGTTCTTCATCCATCATCATCTATTCCAAATTACAAATCATAGAATTAGTACATACAAAACTCTAATGTAAGGAATATCTAAAAACTGACATATTATATTATGTTTCATTTTAACACATCTTTTATTTTGAGTTGTTTTCTTACCTAACTGAGGATCATTCATATCGATGGCAAGACAATGGAGAACAGCAAGAGCTACGATAGTTGTCTTGATGGTATCGAGAGATCCTGACATACCCCGCAGCAGGCAACGAAATCTCTGTTTCCATACCCCAAAACATCTCTCCACCGTGTTGCGAGTAGATATTTGAGCCCTGTTATACGCCACTTCTCTGGGGTTTCTTGGGTTCCTAACTGGGGTGAACAGATATGGTGTACAGGCATAACCTCCGTCTCCCAACAGTCGTCCGTTGAAGTGACCTTCTTCAAACCTCTGCTTGATGGAACTTTCCCGGAAAATACGAGCATCGTGAGTACTGCCTCTCCAATGAGCAACAATATCCATAATTTTTAGTTCTGCATTGCACACCACCTGGAATGAATTTATTCATGCAATCAATGTTGGTTGATGTTTATATTTCAGACACGTATTGAGGTTTATCACTTTACAAACCTGGACATTTAAGGAATATATCCCCTTCCTATTGATGTAATATTGGCCGGCATCACCCCCAACTTTCCTTATTTTAATGTGCGTGCAGTCAATGGCACCCATTACTCCAGGAAAACGTTTTATTCCTTGGAACTTTGCAACTGTTGATTGTTGCTCTTCAATAGATTGTGGCATTTTAATGTACTGTGGAGCAAGGCGGGCAAATGCAGTTGCGACCCTTTTGGCAATACGGGACATTGTCTGTTGACTAAATCCATGTAAATCTGCACAATCATCTGGTATCTGCGAAAAAAATGTTATAATAATTTTAAAACTGTTTAGTTATCGATTTTGCTGATTTGTTTCACAGGAATGCAATAATAGACACTATCCTTACCTCGTTTCTGCCCCAGTATCGTATGGCACAAAGAACTTGGAGATCGGTAGATATTTTTCCACCCCGTTTGTTATTGACATGCAAATATGGCCGTACCAAATCGATCAAACTTCTCATATTTGCTTTGGTGAATCTATATTTGGACCTAAAATCTCCTTCCGTTAGCGCCGTAAATGGGTCATACCGCTTTTTGTATGTTTTCCGTGCCCGTGGTGGATGAATACGGTCAAGATTTGCCAAAGCTCCAGTCAAAACGTCAAAATTGTCAAAGTCAGCCATTTCCGAATTTATAATACGGCCGTATACTGCCTAATCCTGCTCTTCGGGTGGGTTAAATCTGACGTCTGCTAATACGGTCAGATTAGGCAATGCGCATGCGCGCGAGTTGGCGCTATTATGAGTAAAAAATTCACTTAACCTGTCCGTATTATCGTAGTGTTTCGATTATGAGTAAGGCTGCATGATTACGAAATTTCAGCCCGTTTGGAGCCATAAAGCCAGAAAAAATGCCTTTTAAAGTTCGCACCCAAGTCTTGCAGTAGTGCTCGTAAGAATGATGACTTTTCAAGAATCGCAAGTTTTCGAGAAAATTTAAACTGATTATTGTTGCGACAGAGATTTAATCTATGATTCCAAAATATCAGCTCTTTCGGAGCCATAGAGCCAGAAAAAATGCTTTTTAAAGTTCGAACCCAAGTCTTGCAATAGTGCCCATAAAATGATAAAATTTCAGGAAAACCAAGTTTTCGAGAATAATTAAACTGATTGTTGTTGAAACCAAGACTTTAACCATAAATACGAAATTTCAGCACGTTTGGAGCCATAGAGCAAGAAAAAATGCCTTTTTAAGTTCGAACCCAAGTTCTTCAATAGTGCCTGTAAGAATGATGATTTTTCTAGAAATGCAACATTTTGAAAATATTCTTACTGATTGTGGTTGAAACAAAGATTATCATCATGATTACGAAATTTCAGCCCGTTTGGAGCCATAGAGCCAGAAAAAATGCCTTTTAAAGTTCGCACCCAAGTCTTGCAATAGTGCCCGTAAGAATGATGATATATCTAGAATTGCAACTTATTGAAAATATATTTACTGATTGTGGTTGATAGCAAGATTAAAACCATGATTCCAAAATTTCAGTTCGTTCGGAGCCATAGAGCCAGAAAAAATGCCCTTTAAATTTCGAACTCAAGTCTTGCAATAGTGCCGTAAGAATTATCATTTTTCTAGAAATACGACTTCATGAAAATATTTTTACTGATTGTGGTTGAGACCAAGATTTAAACCATGATTACGAAATTTCGGCCCGGTGGGAGCCATAGAGCCAGAAAAAAATCATTTTAAAGTTCGAACCCAAGTCTTGCAATAGTGCCCGTAAGAATTATGATTTTTCAAGAAATGCGAATTTTTTAAAATACTCTTTCTTATTTTTGTTGAGACCAGGATTCAAACCATAATTTCGATTTAAAGTTCGAACCCAAGTCTTGCAATAGTGCCCATAAGAATGATGATTTTTCTAGAAATGCAAGTTTTTGAAAATATTCTTAATGATTGTGGTTGAGACCAAGATTTAAACCATGATTACGAAATTTCAGCAGGGTGGGAGCCATAGGGCCTGAAAAAATGTCCTTTAAAATTCGAACCTTAGTCATGCAATTGTGCCCGTAAGAATGATGATTTTTCAAGAAACTAAAGTTTTCGAGAATATTTAAACTGATTGTGGTTGAGACCAATATTTAATTCATGATTCCAAAATTTCAGCTCTTTCGAAGCCATAAGCCAGATAAAATGCCTTTTAAAGTTCGAACCCAAGTCTTGCAATAGTGCCCGTAAGAATGATGATATTTCAAGAAATTCAACTTTTTGAAAATATTCTTACTGATTGTGATTGAAAGCAAGATTAAAACCATGATTCCAAAATTTCAGTTTGTTCGGAGCCATAGAGCCAGGAAAAATGCCTTTTTAAGTTCGAACCCAAGTTCTTCAATAGTGCCTATAAGAATGATGATTTTTCAAGAAATGCAACTTTTTGAAAATATTCTTACTGATTGTGGTTGATAGCAAGATTTACACCATGATAACGTAATTTCAGCCAGTTTGGAGCCATAGAGCCAGAAAAAATGCCCTTTAAATTTCGAACTCAAGTCTTGCAATAGTGCCGTAAGAATTATCATTTTTCTAGAAATGCGAATTTTTAAAAAAATTCTTACTTATTGTGGTTGAGACCAGGATTCAAACCATTATTCTTGAATTTCAGCCCGTTCAGAGACATAGAGCCAGAAAAATTGCCTTTTGAAGTTCTATCCCAAGTCATGCAATTGTTCCCGTAAGAATGATGATTTTTCTAGAAATGCGAGTTTTCGAGAATAATTAAACTGACCGTGGTTAAGACCAAGATTTAAACCTTAATTCCAAAATTTCAGCCCGTTCGGAGCAATAGAGCCAGAAAAAATGCCCTTTAAAGTTTGAACCCAAGTCTTGCAATAGTGCCCGTAACAATGATGACTTTTCAAGAAACGCTAGTTTTCGAGAATATTTAAACTGATTGTGGTTGAAACCAAGACTTTTACCATAATTACGAAATTTCAGCCCGTTCGGAGCCATAGAGCCAGGAAAAATGCCTTTTTAAGGTCGAACCCAAGTTCTACAATAGTTCCTGTAAGAATGATGATTTTTCTAGAAATGCAACATTTTGACAATATTTTTACTGATTGTGGTTGAAACCAAGATTTACACCATGATTACGAAATTTCAGCCCGTTTGGAGCCATAGAGCCAGAAAAAATTACTTTTAAAGTTCGAACCCAAGTCTTGCAATAGTGCCCTTAAGAATTATGATTTTTCTAGTAATGCGAATTTTTGAAAATATTCTTACTTATTGTGGTCGAGAGCATGATCCAACCAATAATTTCTAAATTTCAGCCCGTTCGGACCCATAGAGCCAGAAAAAATGCCTTTTTAAGTTTGAACCCAAGTCTTGCAATAGTGCCCATAAAAATGATGATTTTTATATAAATGAAGGTTTTGGACAATATTTAAACTGATTTCTGTTGAGACCAAGATTTAAACCTTGATTCATAAATTTCAGCTCGTTCGGAGCCATAGAGCCAGAAAAAATGCACTTTAAAGTTCGAACCCAAGTCTTGCAATAGTGCCCGTAAGAATGATAATTTTTCAAGTAACGCAAGTTTTCGAGAATATTTAAACTGATTGTGGTTGCGACCAAGATTTAATCCATGAATCCAAAATTTCAGCTCTTTCGGAGCCATAGAGCCAGAAAAAATGCCTTTTTAAGTTCGAACCTAAGTCTTGCAATAGTGCCCATAAGAATGATAATTTTTCTAGAAATGCAAGTTTCTGAAAATATTCTTTCCGATAGTGGTTGAACCCAAGATTTACGCCTTGATTCCGAAATTTCAGCACATTTGGAGCCATAGAGCAAGAAAAAAAGTGGGTGTGTCAAGCCTACGCAAGACAGAAGTGAAACTTCTAGTATTCTTCTCTCTTATTATTAGGGCTTTTTTATACTAATTTTCATATATTTATTGGCAGGTAGAGTAGAAATTAATATTGTTTAGCGTTTGCCAACGACCATACCATGTTGAACACACCGGTTCTCGTCCGATCACCGAAGTTAAGCAACATTGGGCGCGGTCAGTACTTGGATGGGTGACCGCTTGGGAACACCGCGTGCCGTTGGCCCATTTTTTATGGTAATTTCATGTTTTTTTTTATTTTTTTATCGTTACTATCATTAATAATATCATAAAATTCTTTAACTTTTCAAGTATGCTACAGGCCTAAAATATTACTTAGTGGATTGATATTATGGTCAACCATTGAAAAAAAAAATTCCTGCAAAGTTATGGATGTAATTACGATCTTTTTCAAGCGCGTATGTAATGATTATTTTTATCAACGTCGCACACACCTTGCTAATGTTTTCAGTATTATTAGGGCTTTTTTATACTAATTTTCATATATTTATTGGCAGGTAGAGTAGAAATTAATATTGTTTAGCGTTTGCCAACGACCATACCATGTTGAACACACCGGTTCTCGTCCGATCACCGAAGTTAAGCAACATTGGGCGCGGTCAGTACTTGGATGGGTGACCGCTTGGGAACACCGCGTGCCGTTGGCCCATTTTTTATGGTAATTTCATGTTTTTTTTTATTTTTTTATCGTTACTATCATTAATAATATCATAAAATTCTTTAACTTTTCAAGTATGCTACAGGCCTAAAATATTACTTAGTGGATTGATATTATGGTCAACCATTGAAAAAAAAAATTCCTGCAAAGTTATGGATGTAATTACGATCTTTTTCAAGCGCGTATGTAATGATTATTTTTATCAACGTCGCACACACCTTGCTAATGTTTTCAGTATTATTAGGGCTTTTTTATACTAATTTTCATATATTTATTGGCAGGTAGAATAGAAATTAATATTGTTTAGCGTTTGCCAACGACCATACCATGTTGAACACACCGGTTCTCGTCCGATCACCGAAGTTAAGCAACATTGGGCGCGGTCAGTACTTGGATGGGTGACCGCTTGGGAACACCGCGTGCCGTTGGCCCATTTTTTATGGTAATTTTATGTTTTTTTTTATTTTTTTATCGTTAACATCATAAAAAATTTTATATCATTCTTTAACTTTTCAAGTATGCTACAGGCCTAAAATATTACTTAGTGGATTGATATTATGGTCAACCATTGAAAAAAAAAAAGGCGTTAAAAACAAAAAAATTATGTGCGATGGCCGAGAATCGAACTCGGATCAACTGCTTGGAAAGCAACTACGCTGACCATTACACCACCAACGCCAGTTGTCGAGATGAGCTAAGAAGCATTTATATTTTACTTCAAAACTTTGACTAGATCAAATGAACTTTAATCGGTCCCGCATTTTCGTTTCGGTCATGAGTTGGTTTTACTCCGGTACTCGAAATTGCATGACGCGGGTAAAGAAGTTTCACTTCAAAAAATGTCTTTTAAAGTTCGAACCCAAGTCTCGCAATAGTGCCCATAAGAATGATAAAATTTCCAGAAAAGCAAGTTTTCGAGAATATTTAAACTGATTGTTGTTGAAACCAAGACTTTAACCATGAATACGAAATTTCAGCCCGGTCGGAGCCATTGAGCCTGAAAAAATGCCTTTTAAAGTTCGAACCCATGTCTTGCAATAGTGCCCGTAAGAATGATCATTTTTCTAAAAATTCAATTTTTGAAAATATTCTTACTGATTGTGGTTGAAACCAAGTCTTAAACCATGAATACGAAATTTCAGCCCGGTCGGAGCCAAATATCTTGAAAAAATGCCTTTTAAAGTTCGAACCCAAGTCTCGCAATAGTGCCCATAAGAATGATAAAATTTCCAGAAAAGCAAGTTTTTGAAAATATTTATACCGATTGTGGTTGAAACCAAGACTTTAACCATCAACACGAAATTTCAGCCCGGTCGGAGCCATAGATCCAGAAAAAATGCCTTTTAAAGTTCGAACCCAAGTCCTGCAATTGTGCCCGTAAGAATGATGATTTTTCTAGAAATGAAATTTTTTGAAAATATTCTTACTGATTGTGGTTGAGACTAAGATTTAAACAAGAATTCCGAAATTTCAGCCCGTTTGGAGCCATAGAGCCAGAAAAAATGCCTTTTAAAGTTGGAACCCAAGTTCTTCAATAGTGCCCACCATAGCTCCAAACGGGGAATTTTTAAAAAATTTCTTACTTATTGTGGTTGAGACCAGGATTCAAACCATTATTCTTGAATTTCAGCCCGTTCAGAGACATAGAGCCAGAAAAATTGCCTTTTGAAGTTCTATCCCAAGTCATGCAATTGTTCCCGTAAGAATGATGATTTTTCTAGAAATGCGAGTTTTCGAGAATAATTAAACTGACCGTGGTTAAGACCAAGATTTAAACCTTAATTCCAAAATTTCAGCCCGTTCGGAGCAATAGAGCCAGAAAAAATGCCCTTTAAAGTTTGAACCCAAGTCTTGCAATAGTGCCCGTAACAATGATGACTTTTCAAGAAACGCTAGTTTTCGAGAATATTTAAACTGATTGTGGTTGAAACCAAGACTTTTACCATAATTACGAAATTTCAGCCCGTTCGGAGCCATAGAGCCAGGAAAGATGCCTTTTTAAGGTCGAACCCAAGTTCTACAATAGTTCCTGTAAGAATGATGATTTTTCTAGAAATGCAACATTTTGAAAATATTTTTACTGATTGTGGTTGAAACCAAGATTTACACCATGATTACGCAAAACAAAATTTCAGCTCTTTCGGAGCCATAGAGCCAGAAAAAATGCCTTTTTAAGTTCGAACCTAAGTCTCGCAATAGTGCCCATAAGAATGGTAATTTTTCTAGAAATGCAAGTTTCTGATAATATTCTTTCCGATAGTGGTTGAACCCAAGATTTACGCCATGATTCCGAAATTTCAGCACATTTGGAGCCATAGAGCAAGAAAAAATGTCTTTTAAAGTTCGAACCCAAGTCTCGCAATAGTGCCCATAAGAATGATAAAATTTCCAGAAAAGCAAGTTTTCGAGAATATTTAAACTGATTGTTGTTGAAACCAAGACTTTAACCATGAATACGAAATTTCAGCCCGGTCGGAGCCATTGAGCCTGAAAAAATGCCTTTTAAAGTTCGAACCCATGTCTTGCAATAGTGCCCGTAAGAATGATCATTTTTCTAAAAATTAAATTTTTGAAAATATTCTTACTGATTGTGGTTGAAACCAAGTCTTAAACCATGAATACGAAATTTCAGCCCGGTCGGAGCCAAATATCTTGAAAAAATGCCTTTTAAAGTTCGAACCCAAGTCTCGCAATAGTGCCCATAAAAATGATAAAATTTCCAGAAAAGCAAGTTTTTGAAAATATTTAAACCGATTGTGGTTGAAACCAAGACTTTAACCATCAACACGAAATTTCAGCCCGGTCGGAGCCATAGATCCAGAAAAAATGCCTTTTAAAGTTCGAACCCAAGTCCTGCAATTGTGCCCGTAAGAATGATGATTTTTCTAGAAATGAAACTTTTTGAAAATATTCTTACTGATTGTGGTTGAGACTAAGATTTAAACAAGAATTCCGAAATTTCAGCCCGTTTGGAGCCATAGAGCCAGAAAAAATGCCTTTTAAAGTTGGAACCCAAGTTCTTCAATAGTGCCCACCATAGCTCCAAACGGGCTGAAATTTCGGAATTAAGGTTTTAATCTTAGTCTCAACCACAATCGGTAAGGATGTTTTCAAAAAAAGTGGGTGTGTCAAGCCTACGCAAGACAGAAGTGAAACTTCTAGTTTCAGCTGATGCTTGGCGTGGCGCAGTTCGCTGGTGTCTGAGAGAGAAGAAAGAAGAGAAGAGAGAGAACGTTCGTGAGCGGCTCCCCCACCTCAACAAGGTTTCACTTCAAAAATGCCACAGCCGAGAATCGAACCTCGCTTAACTGATTGAAAGCCAACCACGCTGAGCACCAACTGTAAGCAAAGCCGCATAAATTGATTATATTATGTAGGTTCTGAAAATATGAGAGCTTGTTATGTTTTATAATGTTACCTACATCACACCCAAAATATAATATATTTTTAAAAATAATGTACAATGTACAGAAATAGAATCCCACACAAGATCGCGTAGTGCGCTCTAGCGAACGGATATTTTATCAGAGGGAGATAGTTTTAATTTTTTTTTCTGTAAATTATTACATATTATCAAAATAAATAAATTAATTAAATAAATGTAATACAATTATCATAATATACGGATTAGATAATAATTTTAATCCAACACAATAACGCAAAGCGCGCTCTAGCGGAGTAATGTTTTATCACAGTGAGATAAGTGTTTTTATTATTTTGCAATATTATTTTCTTTTAAAAAATGTTCTGACCTACTAAAAAATAAGATATTGAATGAAAAAGGCGTTAAAAACAAAAAAATAATGTGCGATGGCCGAGAATCGAACTCGGATCAACTGCTTGGAAGGCAACTATGCTGACCATTACACCACCAACGCCAGTTGTCGGGATGAGCTAAGAAGCATTTATATGTTACTTCAAAACTTTGACTAGATCAAATGAACTTTAATCGGTGGTGGGGGTACCCGCATTTTCGTTTCGGTCATGAGTCGGTTTTACTCCGGTCCTCGAAATTGCATGACGCGCGTAAAGAAGTTTCACTTCAAAAGTGTCATTTCTAGAAAAATCATCATTCTTACGGACACTATTACAAGACTTGGGTTCGAACTTAAAAAGTCATAGAGCCAGAAAAATTGCCTATTAAAGTTCTAACCCAAGTTCTTCAACAGTGCCCGTCAGAATGATGATTTTTATAGAAATGCAAAGTTTTGAAAATATTCTTACTGATTGTGGTTGGAACCAAGAGATTAACCATGATTCCGAAATTTCAGCTCGTTCGGAGCCATAGATCCCGAAAAAATGCCTTTTAAAGTTCAAACCCAAGTTCTTCAATCATCCCTTTAAGAATGATGATTTTTCTAGAAATGCAAGTTTTCGAGAATATTTAAACTGATTGTGGTTGAGACCAAGATTTACACCTTAATTCCAAAATTTCAGCTCGTTCGGAGCCATAGAGCCAGAAAAAATGCCTTTGCTAGTTCGAACCCAAGTTTCGCAATATTGCCAATAAGAATTTTGATTTTTCTAGAAATGCAACTTTTTGAAAATATTCTTACTGATTGTGGTTGAAACCAAGATTAACACCGTGATTCAGAAGTTTCAGCCCGTTTGAAGCCATAGAGCCAGAATAAATGCCTTTTAAAGTTCGAACCCAATTCTCGCAATAGTGCCCAAAAGAATTATGATTTTTCTAGAAATGCAACGTTTTGAAAATATTCTTACTGATTGTGGTTGAAACCAAGATTAACACCAAGATTACGAAATTTCAGCCCGTTTGGAGCCATAGAACCAGAATAAATACCTTTTTAAGGTCGAACCCAAGTTCTTCAATCATCCCTTTAAGAATGATGATTTTTCTAGAAATGCAAGTTTTCGAGAATATTTAAACTGATTGTGGTTGAGACCAAGATTTACACCTTAATTCCAAAATTTCAGCTCGTTCGGAGCCATAGAGCCAGAAAAAATGCCTTTGCTAGTTCGAACCCAAGTTTCGCAATATTGCCAATAAGAATTTTGATTTTTCTAGAAATGCAACTTTTTGAAAATATTCTTACTGATTGTGGTTGAAACCAAGATTAACACCGTGATTCAGAAGTTTCAGCCCGTTTGAAGCCATAGAGCCAGAATAAATGCCTTTTAAAGTTCGAACCCAATTCTCGCAATAGTGCCCAAAAGAATTATGATTTTTCTAGAAATGCCACTTTATGAAAATATTCTTTCTGATTTTGGTTGAAACCAAGATTTACAGCATGATTCCGAAGTTTCAGCCCGTTTGAAGCCATAGAGCCAGAACAAATGCCTTTTAAAGTTCGAACCCAAGTTCTTCAATAGTGCCCGTAAGAATGATGATTTTTCTAGAAATGCAACTTTTTGAAAATATTCTTACTGATTGTGGTTTAAACCAAGATTTACACTATGATTCCGAAATTTAAGCCCGTTTGGAGCCTTAGACCAAGAAAAAATGCCTTTTTAAGTTCGAACCCAAGTCTTGCAATAGTGCCCATAAGAATGATGATTTTTATAGAAATGCAAATTATTGAAAATATTCTTACTGATTGTGGTTGAGACCAAGATTTAAACAAGAATTCCGAAATTTCAGCCCGTTTGGAGCCATAGAGCCAGAAAAAATGCCCTTTAAAGTTCGAACCCAAGTTCTTCAATAGTGCCAGTAAGAATGATGATTTTTCTAGAAATGCAATTTTTTTTAAATATTCTTACTGATTGTGGTTGGAACCAAGAGATAAACCATGATTCCAAAATTTCAGCTCATTCGGAGCCATAGAGACAGAAAAAATGCCTTTTAAAGTTCGAACCCAAGTCTTGCAATAGTGCCCATAAGAATTTTGATTTTTCTAGAAATGCGACTATTGGAAAATATCCTTTCTGATTGTGGTTGAAACCATGATCCCAAATTTCAGCTGTTTCGGAGCCATAGAGCCAGAAAAAATGGCTTTTAAATTTCGAACCCAAGTCTTACATTTGGGCCCGTAAAAAAAAATAATTTCCACAAAATTCTTTAATATGCAGATTTTGTTATTGATTTCAATTCAGTCATTTATTTTTATATGGATTCTAAGTCATTAAATAATTCTTACGGTCACAAATGCAATTCAATGGCTTTCAAAGTTCGATCCAATTTGCATTTGGCCCGTAACATTGATGACTTTCCTGAAAATGCTTCCATACACAGATTCTGTTATTTATTTCATTTCAGATTTTTTTCTTATATGGATTCTTAAATTCCAGTTCATTCGTTTCCATAGAATCAGAGAAAATGCCTATTTAAGTTCGAACCCAAGTCTTGCATTTGCGCCTGTCAGAATGATGAATTTCCTAAAAATGCTTTTTTTTCAGCTTTTGGTAATTGGTTTCAGAGAGTCAGAGAAAATGGTTTTAAAGTTCGAACACAAATCTTGCATTTGGGCCCTTAGAATTTTGATTTTCCTAAAAATACTTCTTTTTGCAGAATTTGTAAGTTATTTCAATTTGGACCTCTATTATTATATGGATTCTAAAATTTCAATTCATTCGTTGCCATTGAGTCATTGAAAACGGTTTTCAAAGTTCGAACACAAGTCTTGCATTTGGGACCGTTCGAATGATAATTTAACTAAAAATTTGTCTAAATATTGAAGACAATATTAGTGATTTCTAATATCTAAAAAGACGCTGTCTGGATTGCATTTAGTTCGGGTTGAATCTTGCGATCATACATAAAGATAGTTGCCAATAAAAATGTGCGGTGAAAAAATGAAGACAATGTTAGTGGTTCTTATTCGAAGTATGATACAGTTAAAAGTGACCGAGGGGAATAGGGTCCCATTAGCTCAGTCGGTAGAGCACTGTCCCGGAAAGACAAGGGTCCTGGGTTCGAGTCCCAGATGTGACCGTTTCCTTTTCTGATTTTTCTGTTTCAGATTTTCGTTTAGAAATCACTAATATCGTCTTCAATATTTAAATATTACAATTTGAGGTTTTACTCAATAAAGTTATTCCGAAAAATAAATAAAAATGTGTCCTTTCGCAGATTTTTTTTGTGATTTCACTTCGGACATCAATTGTGGTCCAAAATTATGCATATTTGGGCATTATCCCTTTAGCTTATTTCCTTTTCCGTGTTCAATTGGAGGCAGTACTTGAGTTTAGAAAGAGAATTAGGACGGGTTGTTTCGGACGATTTGAACAATTCATCAAATTTCAACGTTCATTTCCTGGTTCTGTGAAAGTCCTATTCAAGTTCTGTTATTATATCATTATAGACTAGTTGCTTGACAAAAGTGAAATTAAAACAGAACGTTATAAAATCTTTCACAGAACTTGAAAATAAACGTTGAAATTTGATGAATTGTTCAAATTCTCCGAAACAACCCGTCCTTAGAATAACTAACTCGTGCGTGTTTCAAGGAAGTAGTGCCGTACTGTTTGTTTCCTATTGTACACGTAAATGGAAATACGCTTCCCGTCATTAAAGCTTTTTTCAGTTCTTATATTCTTGTTTTTCCGAGGAACCGGATACTTTTGGAGTGGCTGTAATATATACTGATCTGAATTTCGTCTACTACCCCCCCCCCCTCCCGCACAAAAGTCATTACTGCTCCCAACCGTCTGAAGCCAGTGAGACCATAGCATTTCCAATAAGAATATGTTGTGAGACTGAAGGTCGTGTGGAAAGGAAAGAGAAAAGAGGAGAAGGGAAGAAGAAGGTGGTGATGTACCTGGCAATTTAGGTCTGTTCACCAAACAGGGCCAAAGCTATTTCAAGCAACGTTTCAATTCTGAATGTTGGTCTTACACCACGGCGATACTGAGAGTATCTTCCACTCCGGAACGCGCCGCAAATATTTAATATATTATTTTGAATGCGTAAATTGTGAAATAACACAAATTAATACAATAAAATTTTCTTCCACGAACCCGCGACTTCCAGCACTCTAGTCGAAAGCCTAAGCCCTCCGCCACAGTAATTCGATGTTCTATTATTTACACATGGTTTTAAAATGGATACATATTTACCTAGGTTCTTATAAAATTTGTATTCATTTATATAAAAAATTTTAAAAAATCAAAATTTTTATTTAAATGTGTTTATGCGCCCTTCTAATATAATTTCCTCACATAAGAAACATCCTCAACAGGTATCGAAGAGGGCGGTTAGAACGTACCTGTTTTATAAAACTCTATCAAATGGCTTTATAACTGTTCTAAGAAATAATAAACATATTTTTTTAATTAATTTATTTTCAAATATCTTAGACGACCTTCATAGCACGCGTTGACGTTATGTTCAAACCTAATGACGTGGATTTTTATGTTTATTGTTAAGTGGTTGGCTTCTAAGAAGTAGCTGCAAGCATACTTTAATTTATTCGTAGGTAACAATGTTAATTAAATCTTAACGAGAAACAAAAACTTAATATATCGAAGTTTCATTAAAAAATCAATCATGCTTTCGGTTTTTATAGATATTTTGTTAGTTTTCAAAGATGAAAAAAATTCTTTAGTTGTGTTACATCGGCGACTACTTACTTCAACGGTTTTTTTGTTTGTTGAGACATATTATTAATACAATAATTATTTTTAATTTATTTATTTCTCGTAAGTCGTTATAACGGTCAGAATAATATTTAAATCAGCTCTTAAGTGGTTTCTACCGTCACATAATATCGTAAATTGATCAGCCAATCGTCGTCAAATAATGGCATTAAATCTGGCATTGGTAAAACGTATTTGATGCTTGATGACAATTGGTACAGACATTTTATTTATTTTATGTTTTTTTTTTCAATAGCATAGAATTATAAGTTATTTCTACCCTTATTTGAAAAATAATTAGGTCACGGAGGGCGTGTTTCACATAAAATCACAAATCATACCTGTACACCAATAATTTTTACAATAGTAAAACATTTTATTATTTTTTTATATTTAACTTATAAATTCTTGTTTTGTAAAAATACCTACAAAAATTACACCTAAAAAGGGAGAAAAAATTAAACACTGAACAAAAAAATCACATTTTAAAATTTAAAAAGACTACCGTCTGAACTAGTTGTTAAAATCGAACTAAATATTCCATACAATAAAAATAAATATCATCAGCAGAAAACGAAAACGTGCGATTTTTATACGTTCTGAATATTGAGAAAAATTTATCTGAAATCAATGTATTTTCAACATCTTCATACACGGTCTGAAAGAGTCCTAACCTAACTAATATTTATTTATAAATATTTTTATTGATATTTTTTCAGTGCCGACAATCACTAAATTTATTTTTCTTGCTAACCACATACTTAGATGACAAACCATTTCATTACTTCTTTTATTTATCAGTAGCAAAAAATTATGGTTTAAAAATATAAAATATCACTCTTAAAGTCATTAAGCATTTAAACAGTATCAGTATCACTCATAAAGATCTCGTATTACGCCGCTGCAGTCTACTTCTCGGGTTAAAATCTTTACTCAAAGTAATATTCATGCAAGATTTTTTTAGACTGACACCACTTTGTTCCAATCCTCAGAACCGCGGTCATTTTCGCATTTCGCGTTTAGTTGCTAAATTCACCTTTCTTCAGATGACATTTGCGATGTCATTGACCCGGTATGTTTTAAATTGCTTCGAAATTCGATAATGTTTTCCGTATTAGTTGTTTTGTAAATCGATTTAAAATATTCCTCTCATAGTGTTGCAAATGGGTTTCACTGCTTTTTTACCTTTTCACTGCGCCGCATATCGATATTTGTAAAATTATAAGATTTGACACGATCGTAATACGTCCTTTATCCTAGGGGTCGGGCGGTTTAAAAATTTGTCAGCCACTAATACTGCCCTATTATGACCGGTATACGCAGTACGTTTGCGGTGATTATGAGTAACGTTTTCTACTCACCCGTTATTAACCCTTCGTATTATCTATAATGAGTAAGACGGTTTATGTTTAGACGTACAGAATTCTATACTTCGTTTATGTGAAAGCTCTATGAAATAATAAATAGATTTTCGTTGCTGCGTTCTCAATAATTGGTTACAGTTATAGCATCTTAGTTTAAATTTATTTTCATGATCTAGCTACAAAAATTTCAGCCCGCACTTTTAAACATCGTTCGAACTTTGAAGTTTACTCGGGTCGTTTTCATATAGATATAAAAAAAGTTGTCATTAATTTAAAAAAATGAAACATTGGCTTATATTGCTCTTAACAACTTTATCAATAATCGTCAAACTGGTATATACAATTTTTTACTCATTTATTATTTTGTCGACGCAAATTTGTAAATTGACCGTAGGTATAGGTTAGAGTAAGAAATTAATTTTCAATACAATTTCATAAGGAAGAAAAAAGGTATTCAAGAGAAACTGTCACAGATAATCTTAACCATAAAATTTTATTTTGAAAAAACAATTTCTTTTGTGCGTTCTCAAATTTTTAATGAAAAATAAATGTTTAAGTAGTTTAGGGTTATTTTTTTCATAAAGTAATTACAATTTTTATTAGAATTCTACTCAAAGGAAACAACAGGAAAAGCTTTAATTTATACAAAGCATATTTTTGGTATTTTATAATATAAACCGATTCCTAGTAAAAATTTATCGAAAACAGTGATTTTAAATTAAGTTTTGACTTTTGACGAAAAAATGGTTCACATCTGCACCAACCATCGAAAAGTTTTAAAATGTGCATAATGCATATAATCCCAAGTCTTGTTATAATCAATATTATCCCGAGTAGAAATTGGCTCTAGTCATTTTCTATATAATATTTAGTATTGGAACACTATTCTTTTATATAAAATTTATTCTTAATTTATTTCTATTTTTTTATTAAAAAATAATGCGTAAATCTTGTAACATGTATTTATCCATATTAAGGGTAAACGTAACTTATGTTACAATCTAAGCGTTCAATGCGATGGCGTTAATTATTTTTTTTTTAAGTTGTGCTTTAAAATATTAAAATGAAGTCTTGGTTCGTGCACGTACATAATAAGAATAAATAGTTTTGTCCTTGTTGAAACGCAAAGAAAGGAATATAAATACAATTTTATGTTGCTGATTAAATGCAATATTGTATTTGTATGCCATTTTTGAATTAATTGTGTTTTTATACGGACAAAATTATTTATTCTTATTCCGTATGTACATGTGCAAACAAACATTTCGTTTTATAGCATAACTTGCAAGAAGTGTATATTCCTAAAATAATTAAATTAGCGATGTCTATGAACGCGTAGATTATAACATATATTTCGTTTACCCTTAACGGACTTACTTATCTAATACGCCGCTGCAGCGCTGGTATAGCTATACAGTGAGAAGGGCTGTATTAGGGCTGTTAAAATATTTACTCATAATTATATTCATGCATTACTACATCATGGCACTACTTTGTTCCAATCCTTAAAACAGGTAATTTTATAATTTCCACGTTTAATTGCTAACTTCACGTTTCACCAGATGACATTTGCGATGTCATTGACCCGGTCTGCTTTGAATTGCTTCGAAATTTGGCCAAATTCGATATTTCAATTTATAATATTCCTCTGATAGTGTTGTCGATGTGTTACCAATGTCAATTACTGTTTTTTACATTTTAATTGTGCGACTGATAGATATTTGTCAAACCAACCAAATTGCTAATATAAGTCCACGATCTTGGTCTTAATACCATAGTAATACGTCGCTAATCCTAGGGGTCAGGCAGTTTAAAAATCAAATAAACACTACAAATGTGTGTAACTTTTTTATTAACCTGTTCTTATCCCTCCGTATTAAATATTATGAGTAAGACGGATTATGTGTAATGATGTAAAAATCACAAATTTTTCATTTCGATAATTTTTTTTTTGCAATTCTACAGTAGAAGATACCAATGCTTTGTGGATGTTCTATGTTAATATTTATATAAAGTGCTTTGATTAGGTTCTGCCACACGTGTATTCCGGAGCGGCAGTACGCGGCAGCGATGCGTGGCGCCGCTCCGAAGTGTGCGTGTGGCAGAGCCTATTTTTTTTTTCTAAATTTTTACATTATTCTAAAGTGAATCTCGTTCATACCTTTTAGGCTGATTGTTGTGATTCAACGAGGTATGTTTTGCCTCATGAAGAGCTTCTGCGAAAGAGAATTGATGATATTCAAAACAACGTGGATCTAATAAATACAAACTTTCCATTATTAAAAATCATAGACGATTCGGAAACAAAGTCGATGCTGGATCAAAGAATTTCAATATCTTTTGCACGATACCTTTTCAACAAAACACGTCACAGTATCATAAACTCGGTGAAGTCGGTGGAGGAATCGGCCAAAATAATGATTTCCAAAATTGCGGAAACAAAACACAAATTTTTTGAAGAGCTCGATAATACTATCAAAAACGTCAGGAACGATGTGGAAGATGTAGTTGAAAGTGTAACAGGTGAAGTTGTTGGCGTCGTTACATGTGTCTCGGTACGTAGGTCAATTTTTCCACACCACGAGTTATATAATTTATAATACCAAACTTTCACTCAACTGTTCCTCAACTAGTCAACCATTACCCCTCCATCAAAATATTGAATTTTTTTTTGTCAACAAAACATTTTCTTTGTCTGATCATATGCTTAGACTTGTTGTTAATCTATCTCACAAAATTTGTTTCACAAACAGGACCAAAAATTAGCTTTCGAAAGCTTGGTGGAAAAGAGCATCTCAGATGCAAAGGATTGTGTTAAAGCCACCATTCAAAAAAGCATGCAGGTTATTATTAAAGTTCAAAATTCATCCACCGTGGCTAAAGTACTGGCCGAAGATCTATCCAATCAGGAAGCTGCATGTGGCATCGAATCGGAAAATTTTGGAGTTTTGAATTGTCTGAAGGAACTACTCTATACAACAGCGACAACTGTGAAAATGGCTCTTCTGGAAATTAAGACGGCGGTTTGTTTATCATTTTATCATTTGTATAAACACACAGCGGGGAAAGTTTACTGATATAAAATATTGATTATTTATCGAAAATCTGGTCAAATAATTCGTTTTCCTGGTGGAATCGACACTGCACACTTTTAACAAATGAATTCACAGGTTTCCTAAAAAACTGTCGGTAAAATACGAATATTTTATTATGATGTAGGAACATATGTTGATTAAAAATAATACTTACTTACATTTATATTTAAAATTAGATACTTATTTATTATAATACTTATATTTATTAGGATAAGCGCACCTGCAATGACACGTAATCCGATATATTCTGAATTTCCTGATATTTTATTGGGAAATGGCGTGCAACCACGTTTTTAATAAATCAGCAGTACTACTCATTTTCTCCGTGCACTTTTCTGTTTATGGCACAATGGCACGGCTGCTACCTAAAATTAAATATATTTAAATATTATGTACATAAATTTACCTGTACATTTTTAAGCTACTCCTCACAAGTAAGAGCGTGAATTTTAGAAAAAAGAATAGCCAACCGACCATCGGACGTAGTCAGAGTTGGAAAAGAAGTTTTGCAGAAATTTCTCCCGACCGACCCAGCGAGCGACCTAAAAAGAACGGTTACGCTCCTATGGGTATTACCTCCCTGGGAACCATTGACTGGATAACTGCCAAACTGGCAACCTGCCCCTCTGGTAGCCGTTCTTTTAGGTCGCTTGATGGGTCGGTCGGGAGAAATTTTTGCAGAACTTCAGTTTTTTTAAATGTATTTCTGCAGAATCAGCCGACAGGCTTTTGCTTAGACGTTAATATTAAACTAAATACAGGACGCGTTATAATAAAGGCGCAAATAATTAAATGGCAGAGTGATAACATTCAGGAAGAAAAACACTGGGTCGACGTACGTTACGTAAAAAATGCATTACAATATCTGGACTAATTACAATCCATACATTTTTCTTTGGAAATATATGCTTTAGAAACACCCTTGTCACACGCAACGCACACCAACGCTTACAACTCTGCGCCGATCTGGGTTGTCCAGAACGGCGTGGGACGTGTAAAGATGGAGGGCATGGCGTCACGCCTCCAACTAGTTGATTTCACATCTATGAATGGTATTATCTATGCACTTAGCGTTGGCTAAATAAAATATTTAACTACGTAAATCGTCCTCGAATTCGTTCTATGAATCACAAGACAAGACCTAAAGAAAGGTCAAATCGACTGAAACGCTTGCGCACCATGTACTTACAGACTAGAGACCACTTGTCACGTGGTCACACGCGTTGTTTGTGTAGAAATAGTGCGCACTTTGACCTGGAAACGTGCGAGGAGTAACACGACTTAGTGGACGGGGGTGGGTAAGAGAAGGAAAAAAGTTTAGTGTATTTAGCATTTAAATTCTTGATTCATTCAATGTATTAATTATTTGCCTCCATGGTTTATTATTTACAGGTTAAAGAAGCACTTGAAAGCTCTAATGAAGTGCCGGCTAAATTGAATAGTTGTCAATCACAAATTAAGACAGACGCTTCAGAAATCATACATAATATTAGAAAATGTGTCGAGATTTCACCCGCTTTTGTGCTAAGAAATTGGGAAGACATTTTGATGACCCAAGAGGAAAATGCGAGGCAAGAAGAAGAGGAATATGTGCTCCCCGATTCAGATGAATATGGGGCCCCAGATTTGGAGGAATATGATGAAGATAATGATTATTGATCTAAAAAATCTTAATTTATAATTTTTATTGTCAATTATTACACCCTGAGTAATTGGTTTCTGGTGTTACAACAATAAAGCAGTTAAAACATAACGTCTTGGTTTTTACCAAATATTTACAATAAATGCAACCTAAAAACAGTAACTTGTGATTTATATTTAATCAAGTAAGTTGATTTTTAAAAATTACTCGAAAACTCTTTTAGAAACGTATATTAACAGACGATTGGAGATCTTCACGGCCAAAAGTATTGACATAATTTATTTTTAGTGTAATATGAAGTTTTACGCTTCCTACTTATTTATCTAACGTTTTGGACAGCGTAATGCTACGTATACATCTGCGAACCGAACTGCCGAACTGAATTTCAACTTACGGGAAAGAAACGAAGCAACCGCAAATGGCGCGAAACGGAGCTTAAAGTTGATTTTTACTTTCCCGTAATTCGTGGTACGGTTCGCGTTTCGGTTCGCAAATGTATACGTACCCTTACAGTGTCCATTATCCACCTACGGCAAAATGGTTGCAGAACACTTTTGAAGAAGACAAAAGCTGCTAAAAAAAGGCATTAATTCTAGGGCTTGAGGTGGAATTACGTTTCAAAACTATAGTACTTATTAGTGATATTCATATTTGTATATATTTTAAAAACTTACGTAGTTAACAACATGCATACCTTTTATCATTTCCCCTTATTAAAATTTTGCTATACATATTTTTTTATTGTAAAATAAGATACATAAATATTTAACAAAATTACATTTTAGATCATCATTGGTTGTGTATACCTTATCAGAAAAGAGGAGTTCTTGTGCCTGATAAGGGAGTCATGATTCTTACATAGGTTTTATGTTGTAATAATATTTTTGTATAGAACATAGATTTTTTAATGTAATGTTAAATTTAAGATTTAAAAAAAAAAATATTTCATTTATTTGTTCTGATTGGTTGACAATACAGCAATATAATTTTATAAAAATATAATTTTAAGAAATATACATTTCTTGATTTTTTTAATATTTAGGCATAAGAGAAATATTTTTTCTTACTATTATCATATACATCGTTTATTTTATTATAGTTTGAGGTATTTTCTAGATGTATGGGATTATAACTTAAAACCCTTCAGATTATGAAATAAAACAAATAAAAAGTACCTACATTATAATAAAACAAATAAAAAACTTTATTCCACTTAATTTTATTTTGACCGTAACCGGTTTCAGCTCGTCAAAGCCATCTTCAGACTGGTACACAAAATTCTTAGTCTACGGTTTATATACACAACATATGGGGGAGGGGGGAGAGGGGTAGTTTATAGGGTTTTAATCAATTTTATTTGTTACTAAGTCGTTTAAGATTGTGGAATTTCTAAATATTTGGTAATTCCAGTAAGCTAATTACCTTGGGTTTGTAGCTCATTTCAATATTTATTAGGGAAAAAACCTCACAGGTAATATGCATTATTAATGACCTAATTTTATTGTCAAATCATTATTTATGATGGGATTAAATTTGCTTTTTGAAAAGATACATGTTTACATTTGAGAAATTATTATGGGAATTAAGAAAGTAGGGACCTAGCAACTGATACTAATAGCTTATTAATTACAAAGTTACTTATTGAAGGGGTACATGTTTACATTGAAGTAGGGATGGTCTAACCTAACTAGACCGTAGACTAAAAATTTTGTGTACCAGTCTGAAGATGGCTTTGACGAGCTGAAACCGGTTACGGTCAAAATAAAATTAAGTGGAATAAAGTTTTTTATTTGTTTTATTATAATATATTATAATGGAATTCCACCACGAATTATCGGTCTCAAAAATAGAAATATTAAAAAGTACCGACATGTTTTTAAAATAAATTTACTTTGAATTTAGTCTTTTTAAAAGGAGCTGATGTGCTTTCCATGATGGCAGAATTTCCTGGAGGTGATTAATTTATTTATTTATTTACGCCCTAATGGGCTTTTACAAAGACAGGAAACAAGTAATACAGTTGTTTTTGGTACATAGTTAACACTAAATAATGATTTATGGTTAAATAAAGGTAAATTAAAATCAATATATATGATGACAGGGCTAGGAGGAAAGAAGGGCAAACAAAAACATGTAATTATTTTGAATTTATTTGTTTTAATACTGTCTGTTTAATATTAATTTCGATTGTAAAAATTGAAATTTCACACCATATCAAAATAAAGAGAAAATCTAAAATTCTGGAAAATGTTGATTTTTGGTACGATTGGGTGTTAGTCATTAATTGTGAAGGAGTAAACTGGATTTTTTGCAAAATATTTCACTATTTATAATCCTTTGATCTCCAGTCCATCACAGGCATTTGATAAGTTCCCTGAGGATCAGAATGGGGGCTGTCATCCTCCTCATTACAGCCGGCGATCTGCTGTATCATTTCCAATTGATCGTGGCTGGCTTTAGCGATGGAATCTCCCGAGCAGGTGGACAGTTGTATCGGGATGAGGACAAGAGTGGAGGCTGCGTTTGTTACCTAGAAAAATACATCATTAAGAGGAACGGATGCCTGACATGTTCATTGTTCATTCGAATAGGTTGCAAAGCAGGCTGCAAGCCAAAATAGAAACAACCCCTTGCTTAGACATCGAACCTAAACTAACAAAGTCTTTGATAATTTTCTGTTTTATCTGTTTAACACAATATCAATGCACTTTTGACTATACAAATATTGGTAAGATATCTATTTTAACAATAGAGAAGGAAATCTAATAAAAATTCGGGATGGCAACTTTGCGCCCATCGTTGTTTTTGGTCTTCTTTGTCATTTTATCTTTTCATGTTACTTATCTGAAATTAATCGTGAATTCTAGGTTGGACTAAGAAAGTTTATGTATGGTGTATCTGGACATACCCGTCATTATATTACATAAATTAATATATATAGAGGCATACTTTGTTCCAGTTCGTTTGCTTTAGCAATGACCAATGGAAAGTTCTTTTGTTTGTGGTGGACAATCTTAGTCTTCCTGGTTATATACGTCCCAGACGTACCCACGAGATTGTGGGCATGTCAGGGATCACATGACATGTCTCTTGTCATGTGATATCTTAAGAATAATTTATCTCACCATTTTAGCAATTATCGCAGTAACCAAAACCTTCTTCTGGCTGAAGTGGACAATCTTAGCTCCCAGTTTTCCTGGTTATAGACGTCCCTGACGTACCAGAAAGATTGCATGTTGCTTGTCATGTGATATCTTAAGAATAATTTAACTCACCATTTTAGTAATTTGCGCAATAACTGATGGAACATTCTTCTGGCTGTAGTGGACTATCTTCCTCAAGCACGTGGCCTCGTTGACCCCCCAGACTCCCTGGTTATAGACGCCCCTGATATGTCCGCAGGATTGAATTTTGCTTGCCATCTTGTCGGCCATGCGGATGCCGAAACTTGATAAGGTGGTCGCGCTAGTGAGCTTGTCTTGGACTTCAGAGACGTAGTGCTGAGCGCAGGTTTTCATGTCCTTGAGAGTAGTCTGCTCTAGGTGGTCTGCGGACGCTTTCAGCTTCTACGTATTTTTGTATAACAGTAATGCAATATGATTCAAGAAGCGTAATTTGGAGTCAAATGTAACGCCTTCTTTTAAGATTGATATAATTAATTGAGTAGTCGAATAATAGGAAAGTTTTTGATCTGTGGAAACTGATCGATTGTCATTTGTCTATATTTAGGTTTGATGTGTTTATGAGGCACCATTTATAATGTTTTTTAATTAATATTGGACTTTTTATATATGAAAGAATATTTAAAAAATGACACCTTCAAAACAAATAAAAAATAGAACATATATAATACCTTGGAAAAATTCCGAAATTTGATGACAAATTATTATTATTATTTTAAGTTTATACAACAGATAAATAACCCCCTTTGACTGGATAACAATGTATGTATCTTATGTATCATTCCATGAACTATTTTATGTCAAATAATTATAAGCAATAATTAGTCATCCGAAATACTACTTGAAAATATCTCCCGAGTAAAAATAAATGCCGCCAACGGGAATTGAACCCGTGCCTTCTGATGTCCGTGCTCTGTATTTACTGAGCTGTGTCGGCTTATTTCCAACCCGCCAAATGATTCAATATGTATTAGTACCTCAATCAACAATTACTGCTTATTATATTTTTTAACCTGTAAATTTTTTTATTTTTTGTTTTTTTTTATTTTTTTTAATTTTTTTTTTTTTTTAATTTTTTTTTACTCGTGATATATTTTCAATTTGTATTAGTATTTCGGATGACTAATTATTACTTATAATTATTTCTTATCCTTTATGCTATGCATAAAAAAACCTTATCTTATAAACGTTTGTTTATCATTAAAAAAATAATAATATTTTATGTCAGTTTGTATTTTACGTTTAAATTAGTAAATACGTCGTGCACGGTCGTTTATCAATTGAATAAAATTTTCACCACGTTTTTTAGTAAGACCGAAATTCATTTATAAGATTACCAGAAAACAAAATTATACTCACAAGAACACATTGAATTGTCTGAGAAGTTAAAATCTGAACATTGTCTAGAACGTTTTGAGCGGCGATTTCCACCTTTCTTGTGACGGATTCCAAGAATATTCTCAAAATTTTGTAATAGTCCTCCTCGCGGGATTTGACAATATCCGCTATCCCCAGGTAAGACTTGGGCACGGTATTGGCAGCTTCTCGTAGACCGTTGATCATAGTTTGTATGTAGTGTCTGGTGTTGAAATAGGGGTTCCTTCCGGTCCTCGACTTGCCATGGGGATATACGGTCAGTTCTTTGACTATTTCTTGCACCATCTCTTCTTCGTTTAGGCCATTATCAGGCACCTAAATCAATGTTTTTAATATGGATGGACGTATTCAGTTTTTTTTTTAATTTCAAATTTTTATTTAATATATTTTATTTTTTAATATTACAATCTATATCTATTAGGCTCAGTAGTCAGTAGGCGTACGTCGTATATCGGCTATATAATGTAATAACTACAATAATCAAATTGTGTAAATGAATGATTAAAATAGATATTTAATAGGAAATATAAATACAAATTTTAAAAATTATGTATTATACCAATTATATTATGTAAGATAAAAAAAAATAAGCTCTAAAAATTACAAAAAACTCGTTTTGTTCTGTTATTTAACATGTATGTATAGGTATGAAAAAAATCACAGTGTTAGATACATCTTAAGTATTTGTCGTGAGATTTTTGCTCTATTTCAATCGAGTCGTGTTTATTAAATATTTTCACCATTTACGCTGAATTATTATAGTTTTATAATATTAGCGCGCTCTCTCTATAATCGTATTTACAAATCTCCCTTTCGAGCCACTTTAAAGACTTACTATGGAGCCTTATGGTAGCATTGCAGTATCCATAATCAGAACAAGTAGTCTTGAAACTGAAAGTGCAATGAATTAAGTGATTCTAGATTTTTTGCGGTTATAAATCTCGTCGAAATACAAATTAACTAAAACGATACATAAAAATTAAAATAAATACCAAGATAGATAATTAAACCGGTGAGAATCTAAAGTCATAATCTGAAAAAATATATTTATTTTTTCAAGTAGGTTTATGGAAGTAAGTTAGGGGAATACATATTTCACCAATGATTGTTATTATTAGGGCTTTGTAAAAAATTACGTAATTACCTGAAGTGAATTCGAATAATACAAGGATATCGAAAAAACTGCAACCATCAGGGTGGCCTTCATTGTAAATTTATCTTGTGCTGTAAATATCCAAATATGAACACTGATTTTCCTAGAGGGATGTGAACAGTTTGATTAAAATAAAATATTAAAAAAATATACTTTAGTATTTTAATTCTACAATTAATTTATGTGTTTACAAACATATTGCTTGTAATTAAACTTGTTAGATCTACCTGTTTTATTGTAAACGAAAAATTAATGCAGGTAAATTTACGAGAATAACCACAAAAAACGTATTGTTTGAATGCCGTATGAAAAATTCTTGAGAAATAATTATACAGCTGACCATTTTTTATAAAGAATTATAAGACATAATAAGATTTACTTAACAAAATTAAATTAAATCGTAAAATATCAAAATTTTCAAATTAATCAGAAAATTACATTGAAATACTAGAATTTTATTTTCGTGTAGCTTTTCATAAAAAATATTGTAATTTAACGCCAGCATCAAAAGAATTTATTAAAACTTTTAGGTTACTTATGATACTTTTAGGGTACAGTAGGGCTTAGAAAACATGAGATTTTGTTTTATTTATTATCAAATATTCTTTTTTTATTTTATTTATTCATATAGTTTTTCTATAAATGTTTTTACATGATTTTCGGCTACCTGACTAGTCCGTATTATGGTAGTCGAAAATTAATTATTTAAAAATATATTTATTTATAGATCCAACTATAGCAGAATACCATTAAAAGTAACTAGCAATAAATATATTACAATAAATCTCTAAACTAGACATAAATAATATTGTTTCGATAAATTGGATAATGCGATATTTTTGATTATATTTAGATTAAAAAATTATGGCATTTGTTAACGGTAAATTAGAAAAATCTGTAAAGGAAACATAATCCTGTATGTATTGGACAGTAAAGTACTTGGCCAAGTGATCAGTGTTGAGGTGTTATGTAGTAAATTTGTAGTAAAAAAATTAATAAGCAACAACAAAAAAGGTCACTGGAGACCAGGAGAAAGTATGAGTAAGTACCTATGATCAAGTCAGAATAAATAATAATAAAGTAATATATTTGGCAAACTAGGTTTATTTTAAAAATTGTATAAGAATATGCATTTACCCACGGAAGAGATGAACGGAAAATATAAAAATGTTTATATATATGCATTTACCCTTGGAAGAGATGGGCCGATAATATGAAATTGTGTATAAATATATATTTACCCACGGCAGAGATGGATGGATAATATAATATTGTGTATAAATATACATTTACCCGCGGCAGAGATGGACCGATAATATAAAATTGTATATAAATATGCATTTGCCAGCGGCAGAGATGGGACCGATAATGTAAAAAAAAACATGCGGAGGGTTAAAGAAACAGGCCATGGCCCAAAAAATAAACATTTAAACGCAGGAAAAAGGCATATTAATAGCAAGAGCAGGGCGCAATTGGGTATTTTCGCTGTGTTTTTTTGTTTTCCTCGACGAAAAAATAAATATTTAAAAACGGCAGTATATGAATTTAAAAAGTTGTATGATGACAAATAAATTTTCGAAAACGAATTAAATTAAATTTATCGCTGAAGCGATAATGTTAATGCGGATGGCGTTTGTAACATCATAACGACCAAGGTTTGTAAGGGCTGTTAGGGTTCAGGTGAGAGGAGGCTGTCTTAGCAGCCGTTAGCGAATTCAAACCATTTTGAAAATCTCGAATTCAAGCCAATTTTTAACGTAAATTTAAAAAAAAGAAAAAAGATTATTTATAGTGCGACTATTAGAAGAAGACAAATAAATTTTATGTATTCCACATAACAGTCTGCACAATTTGTGAAAATTAGCAAGCAAACATAATTCTTTACTTACATACATAGAATATGATATCGACTGTGTTTTGGTAAAACACTTCAAATTATATATTTTGGGAAAGTAACTTTTCAATGGTTTCATATTCTTCAAAGTTCAATATGGTAGAGTATTTTTTGCTGTTTAAGGCATGTTTGATACCGAAATCTAAATTCTGTGTAAAATTTTTTAGGTTATTTCGAGAAAACCGTAGATAAAATTATTCAACCCTCAAAAATACCATAATAACTATTAAAAAAATATAACTGAAATTTGTGCATAAGATTCTTTACTTCTCACAAGCGTCTGTAGCCAGTGAGTCTATGGCATCCCCAATCGGAGTATGTTGTGAGCCTGAAGGTAGTGGCAAGGGAAGGAGATGGGGAAGAGGAAGGTGGGGAAGTAACTGGCTATTCAGACCTGGTCACCAAACACGGCCAAAGCCATTTCAATTAACGTTTCAATTCTAAAACTCCTGAATGGAGGGCGGTACTGAAAGTATTTTCCACTCTATATATTTGATATCATCATTTTGAAAATAAATGACCATTTTAAGATTATTTTCACGAATCTGTAAATGTTAGTTTTTAACGACTCCCGTAAATTTTTTATTGTGCCTTGAAGGGTTTTACCAAAACACAGTCGATATAATAACAAAGTTTTTTTTAGGTAATTTTGCGATCCTTGATACCACATTCGCGAACCAATATTTAAATATTATCCAATGCCCGAGAAGGACCACTATCCATAGAAGAGGACCATACTAGCCCCCCCATCGAGAACATTAACATTTATGTGTTAAGGCTTCACATTTGAAACGCAATAAAACTACTAAAATCAATCAACTATGTTTAATATTTATGTTACCAATTACTGCTAGGTAACATATTTTCACGGACGATAAATTATATTTTATTTACTAAAACTATAAAATTTTACTAACCCAAATAATTTGATTATTATAGTATCGCAATTTTTGATTTCTAATGTTCTTTTGCATGAAGTTAATCAAACGCCAATTATTGCCAAGTACTGTATTAACAATTTTTCTTCTCACAAAACTTAATTTATACCATTACCTAAACAGTCATAAATAAAATCACGTATTGTTCACGAGTTAAGAGTACAGTAATAAAAACCTCAGAGAAAATATATTTGTCCAAATAACAACTTTATTCTTTCAAGAAAGGCATACAAACACAATATTGTATTTGTATGTTTTATACGGACAAAACTATTTATTCTTATTATTACACTAATTGTAATTATCAAAACAGTTTATTTTCATTAAATAATTAACGCCGTCTATGAACGCGTAGATTATAACGTACGTATATTATAATGTATTGTGTGAAGCACTACAGGGTAATGAAAGAACATCTGTTATTGGTTTGAAATTTTGATCGCTCTGAAATGCTTTAGTGAACTCATTTTGTCCTTTAATATTTTTTTAACTCAAACATAGAATTATTATTTTTTTTAATGTGAAACTGCACAAGAGTCCCAAACTGCTCCCAACCGCCTGGAGCCAGTGAGACTATGGCATTCCCAATTGAGATATATGGCCACTAAGAGGAAGAGGAAGGTGGGGAAGTACCTGTCTATTCAGATCTGGTCACTAAACACGGTTAAAGCCATGTCAAGGAAAGTTTCAATTCTGAATGGTGGTCGTAAACCAGGGCGAAACTGAGGGTATCTACCAGAAAAAAAAATTGTCCCTGAACACTTTTTGGCGATTTTTTTTGTTGTTGCGTGAATCAAAACAGGCGGCTTAGTATGCATCCGCATACTAATTTTTATTTGAGACATCTGTGCTTATTTGAGAAGGATTCTTACTGTGGAGTATTGCACCCTATATTACCGTAAATTACACACTATTTGTACTTTTCGATAGGATATAATTTTATTATGAACTACCCAAGAATGTGGATAAAGTTTTAGTCGTCCCGATGGAGCGGGCAATATGCCGATGTGAAAGACGTACAGCCTCCCAATCTTGGCTGCGGGTATGCCGGTGGGTAAGCGGGAATTTACGCCTTATCGCCATCTACTCAAGGAGTGTTATTGTTAGCAGCCCGATTCCAAGTGTTACACGACGTGGTGCATCGCCTTAATGATTTGGTCCCATTTGATTTTGTTTATTTTTTTCATCTCACTTTTGAAAAAGCGCTATTTTAGTAAAACAGTTTACAGAGGTACAAATACATAATTAATTTAAATGAGGTTTTACATTTATGTGATGGAATAAGTATTATTGTCGTGCCCGTTTCCCTTATCCAAGACATCAGGCGGAATGAAATTCCAACTGCCAACTTGCTGGGTGCTAAGCTCAGATAATAGAAACAACGAGATTGGCCATGAATCATTATTATTATGAAAGCGTCGCCAATATCTATATATTTCATATGTATGGATAGATTTTTAACTTAGTTCGTTTTCCATAAGGCAATTACGAACGATTTGATAATATGCAGATAAGATAAATAAAAAACAGCCAAAGCTGTTTTAACAATAAGTTTGGAAATAATAATTATTAAAACCTACGTCGAATTACTTCTGAGAACTTATACTCATCACAAATTCTAATTATTATGCTAATTAAAAACTTGAGACAGTTTACGTCATTTTGCCGACTGTTTGGTAATTTTGATATTTTTTTAATTAATTGGTCTCTGAACATCTGTTTTTAGTACTTGTTTTACGTTTGACTTATTGAATTTGAACATTGGTTGAAAAATAGTAGATGATAAATTGGAGATAACAAAAGAAAACGATATCGTACAAACGCGGTCCCGTTTAAAATGGTACCAAATAAACCGTTCCTTCTACGTGGTGGTAAAAATCGGAACGCCGTCCGCGATGATGTAATTTTTGCAAGGCAATATACCTACCTACCTACCCACGGTTTCGGCAGAATATGCAAACAATGCAGTATTTTTTTTTGGATCGCAACTCAAAACGAACCTACCTATTGTAGTGAATCTTTGTGAGATATTATAACCAAACAGAGTTTCGTACTGAGATGCGATGGGCAATTTCGGAGATTTTTTTTAGGTTGTTCGGCGTTCGGGAACACTTATTAACTGGCTGCTACTGTCCCAACTGCTTAGTGATTCATATCGGGGTATGTTGTGAGGTGAAGGTAGTGGTGAAGGGAAGGAGATGACAAAGTGGAAGGTGGAGAAGTATCTGACAATTCAGATCTCGTCATCAAATATGACTTGCATATTTCGATTCTGAATGTTGACTTTTACTAAGATTATTTTCATCTATGAAGTACATGTATATTTTGATAAGGTGATAGTAATAATGAAAGGAAAACGATTAAGAAAAGAAATTTAAAGAAAGAGTTATAAAGGATGAAAGGTTTCAATTAAAAAAATTGTAGAAATAATTTTTTTTTTTAGGATTGTAGGTTTATTGAAAAGCAAACTGACGTTAATGAAATGTTAAGAGTGCAATACAAAAAAAGGTTGAAAATTGTTAAATTGAAGAGCAAAACGATACGAGTTAGTATTAAAAATCAATAATATTTGGTTGTACAGGAGTAGATAACATAAATAGTTAGGTTAAGGAAGTTAGAATTAGGCGATAATGGTGCAAGCGACGATGGTGGCAACCAGGGGTAGGGAGCTGACGGCTGCCGTGGCTGCGCGCTGAGCGAAACAGGCGGGGAGGTCGACTTGGAGAGTTGAGAGACTAGCGATGAATACTGAGGCTTCGGCAATCTGAAAAATATATTCATAGTAAGTAAATATTTGGATATTCATAGGGTTGAATGTTCGATCGGTTACATTTAAGAAAGAGATTAAGGAAAGGATTAGAGCTTAGTTCCAGTTGTTTCCAAGAAATTCTCGTGCTACAAAATCATCAAAAGGCCATTCGTTGATTCTAGGTGTGTTTCTTCACAACATGATAGTTATCAATTGGTTCAAAAGCTGAATCGACATTTAACGGGAACTTATCAACTGCCAAAAAAAAACAAATGACGAATGAAGCTTGATGACAATGTTACCTTTGAATTCCTGCGAAACAACTGGGCCTAACGAGCACTTAGCGGGAACTTATTTAATTTATTTATTTAACGGGGGATATATTTTCACCATATCGTTTGAAATCAGCACTTAAAAACTAAATTGAAGCAGTTTTATTTTTTTATTTGATGTATTTAATAAATTGCGAGGAGTTGAAATGTTTTCAATTGAAATGTTTTCAACAAACACGTATGTTTTTTAAACTTTTTTTCCCAATTACACTGGGTCAAATAAGGGTAAGGTGGAAGAGGGCGATTTTTCGACAGATATCAGTTCTTTTTTTAACGCATACACAGCACCAAGACTCTAATCAACAATTACGTAAATGCGGGGATAAGGAAGAAGAAGAAGTACATTTAATTGTTAAGAACTGGAGTTGAAATTTTGGTAAAAAGACCGTTGTTTCCTAGGATAAGTATTCTTTAAAACGAAAGTGCAGCGAACTAAAGTAAGAGTGGGAAATAGTTACGTTAGCTGAGATGACGGCGGCCTGTTCTGCAACCCTGGCGGTGGCGATTCCGACGACCTTGAGGTCGCACAGCTCTTGGGCGATGGAGTTGAAGGTGCTGGCAACAATTGGGTCAGGGCAGGTGGTGATCATGTTGCTCTTCAGGTTGGACACGATGTCGGCGATTGTCTTGGAGGAGGAGACGATGGAGGTGACAATGTCCACAACCTTCTGCACCTTCTCGGTAACGCAGCCGGTGATGCTCTTGATGGTGGCGTTGTTGAAGGCCTCGATCTCGGTCTGGTGATCCTGAAAGACGTAAATTCATAAATAACTCGTAACTTTTTATCAGTCTTACAACTTCTGGAACAACCTGGTGCCTAGTCTACATAGAAATGCTTAGACTCTTCAACCATGAAATTGCACTCGTCGCGGCTTTGTGTCGTGCAGCTTTGAAGTGCGCATAGTACAAGGAACCGATAGAATGGACGCATTTAAACAATGATCACCGTGGTTTAAAAGTGTCCAGCGGTCCACATTGGCACAATGACAAGAACTCATTAGGGCATTAGGAACCGGCCCTGGATAGGCCTTTGTGAAAATGATTGCGAACACTATTGAATGAATGTTCCGACGAACAATGCGGTACAATAATACTATTTTACCATCTATTTCAATGCACCTTTAACATATAACATATAAGGCCAAAGCCTTGTCCTTGTCTGAATGCAGTAATTAACCCAACCACAGCCCAGTGTGATAAGATACCAGTATCGTGTTACATTAGACACACTTTTGTAGTATTATTTGTAGAAGTAGATAAACAAAGTCTTACAGTAAATACTGCAAATTGAAGACTATATTTGTACGTTATTTAATAAACATTGATATACATGGTGATTACGAAACACACTGCGCATAATTCCCTTTGCATATTTTATCACGCATTACCTATTTATAATCATCTTATTCAAACAGTATACCGTTATATTCTTTAAAAAAGATGATTGGAAAGAAACATACAACCTTGCGAATACCAGTATAAAAGAGTAAAACAGTGGGTGGACAGCACTTTGCTTACATTAAACATGTCTAAAATAAAATCATTAAAAAATGTTTAAAAACAATCAGTGCTACACGGAGAAAACTTACTGACATGAAATGTTGTTAATTTATTAAAAGCTGGTAAATTATCAGTAAAACTCGAATATGTTATAAAGAATTCGAAAGAATGTTTTTGTCCATTTGGTCAAGGATACGTACGTTGAAAAAAAGTGTTCAGATATATTCTGAATGACTAATACTTTATTAGAAAATAGTCATGCAGTAACATTTTTAACAGTATCTTGATAAAAAAAGCGGTATTCATTTTCCTCCGTGTAAATTTCATGACTTTCATAACACCCACACAACTCATCATCTCACAATACATGAAATTAACCGAAGTTTCGGAAATAATAACTCTCCCTATAGGTAAATAGTTAGGTGTTATATTTAACGATAATCTCAAATGAAACACCAATTTTAAAATACAGCTTTCAGTAAAGAGTGCGCACACAGAATCATATATTATTTCATTGCGAGAAATTTAAACAACGCGAAACATAAAAAAGTATATGTGTTGTAGACAATCTAACTCAATAATAACCTACGGTTACATTGGGTGGGAGATACAGGAACACTAATAAACCCGTCATTAAAGGCATTCAATCTATTTAACGTGTTATTATGAAGAAACCTTTCAGATATTCTCCCTTCAAGGAATTTAACCTACTTGATGTTCGACAGTGTTATAAAAAAGGATAATAATGTATGTCTATAAAAAGTTATAATATTCGAACATAAACATCAGACTAGAAATAAGGGCAAAGATGACCTTTCTGTTCCATCGAACAACACAGTGATATCAAAAAATATTCTCGTACCTCAGACCAAAAACATATAATAAACTCCCTTCATGTCTGAAACTGTGTGAATTGTCATCCTCAGGTTCAAAAAGAGCTAAACGGTTAATAGATTTAGGTATAACTGATTTGAAAACATTATTAGAAAATGTCTGATTATTTATTACGACTCTACTGTTTTCTCTTCGCTTATGTTTCTTTACCGACATTTTTTTTGTCTTTTCTTCCATTTTTATGTTTTCTATTCACCTTTACTTACACAAATAAATAAATATAATATAAATAGAACTCTTTACAATTTGATATCATTACGCAACTACCGAATATACAATATATAGAAGTAAACTGTGAGCTGACACGTCATGATTACTTCCTTAGAACTGGCACTGCCTAGTTACAAACCACTGTTGACTGGATATCTAGGCATTTGGTACTTATAATTAATATCATATTATTGTATATCCATTGTGCAAATATCCAATATCCATGTATACATTATGTATTACTTAATTCTGCAACTTATGCACGATGTATAATAATTTACGCAATATGATATTAACAGTTCCGTTTTGTGAACAACTAGCTATTATTACTGGTAAAGCTTTGTTCGCTTTTTGGAAGAGCTCATATGTTCTCATAGAAGTCATTGTGTCTCCCTTACCGCCATAGTAATAAATATGAATTAAACGATGTTAGAAAGAGAAAACACCAAGCTTTATATTCAAATTAGAAGTTAACCACAGAAAAATTTAATATTCACCCATATTATACCAAAAGTTCCGACCGGAATTTGAGAAAATTTAAGACTAATATAATTTTACATATTATACCAAAAGTTTCGACTGGAATTTGAGAAAATTTAAGACAAATATATTTTTTCTACCATTTATAATATATTTTTATTATCAGTAATTTTCAGTGTTTAGATGAAAAATGTAAGGTGAGCCATTTTCAAAACTTTTTTATGTTTGATTTCAAAAGTTAAATACTTATTTTTTTGTATACTTCTAATAATAAAATGGGAAAGCATATTTCTTCACCTTCCAAAAATAATTTTTTATTTTTATTTTCGGACATATTGGAAAAGATCTAATTATTCAGATTTTTCAAAAACCGGAAATACACACAAATTCTTCGACTTTCTAAAGCATCTTTAGGAAATATGACGGTCAAGAATTAACCTACCCAAACCGCTAATATCTAATCTTCATCAAGGTAGTCAACGGCAGATAAATAAATTGATAGGTGGTGCATAAGAAGTTTCCTAATGTTTTCATTCACAAAATGTCCAATTAAAAAGTGATTGGTATACACGAAAAAAAGTAAAAATATATTTTCAGGCTTTAAAAAAGAAAATTATCCACATTGTTTGAAAAGGGTTGAATTTCAATTTATATTATATTATTGTAAAGTGTAGACGTTTTATTTAATTTATTATTTTTAAGTATTGGTGTCATCCAGAAGTCACGCAGAAGTGAATGCAAGGAAAGACGTCGTAGCACAAAAGGTACAGTCAGAAACAAAATTCAGCACTTTGGCAACAAAACTCCTTCCAGAAAAGAAAAGAAAACTATTTCAGGATTAGTAGATGTAACAATATTGATGATTTAACCCACCCCCTACGAAGCTTAAAGAACTGGTAGCCAATTTCGGAACCTTCAGAGAATACCCCAACCTTTAAAGTGACCGAAAGTAAGAGCACATATATATTATAATCGTGAAAGTTCTACTGCTTGTGAGAGATTAACACGTATGTTGGACTGACCTGTGCACATCCCTGAAGCTTGGCGAGAACTCCTCCTTGCTTGGTGACATCGGCTTCAATCTTAGTCTGGAGAGCAGACATGACCTTGGCGGCCTCTGCCTTGGCGTCCTCGGTTTTGTTCACGGCGAAGTTCTGGATGTCGGCGATCAGAAGGCCGGCGGCAGTGGTAGTCTTGGTGATCTGCACCTCAGCGTTAGCTACCAGCTTCGCAGTGGCTGCATCCACGCTTGCCTGCACCTCTGCCAAAGTTGGTATGCTGAGCTGTGCATTGTTTTCCTGGAAAACAAAAGCAAAATTATCATTAACATTTCATAGTTTGTTTGGAGAATATTTCTTAATCAATCAATAATGAAATGTTGAAAGCAAGGGTTAGAGGTCTCACTAGTTTAACAAGAAATGTTATTTAGCAAATTGTCCATTTAAGAAAAATACAGTTTACGAACAAAATTAAAGACTTTTGAGAAGACAGTGAATAAATCATTAAAAAAACGATAAAAATAAAAGTGATACAAAAACAACAAAAAAAAACGTCAATAATAGGGGTTGGTTTATTTTAACGAAGTATTACATAATGAGGTTGATTGCAATGATTAAGAGCGGGAGCACACAGAGAGCGGTCAGAGTTCTGCGTTCTAGTGACCGTTGACCGCTCAAGAGTTCCAAAGCACACAAGCGGCGCACAGTGGGCTGAAAATCGCCTTTCATAGACATAGAGACTTGAATTTTCAAGGGTATTTTTTTTGGCTAGAAATGGATTCTGCTGATCATTACTATGCTATAAAATGTCGTACGAAGCAATTGCGTGTACAAATGAAGGAGTTATAATTTTTTTAAGAAAAATTTGTATGGCGCTGACATTAAAAATGAGGCTATCTCTGGAATCATAAGGTTGGCCGTTCTATCCTTACACACAAATAATACTACTATTTATTTGTATATTTTTGACATACTTCATCTTGTGGCGCAAGGTGCGATTTTTTTTTTTAAATCCTCAAAGTTGAAAAAAACCCTTTTTAATGTTGATGATTCATTTTAATGCTTAAATGCTTTTAGGCTTGCAGAGTAAATAAAATATTGTAAACTAGACAAATCATACTCATATGTAAAGCATTTAAGCATTTAAATGAATCTTCAACATAAAAAAGTTTTTTTTTTAACTTTGAGGATTTAAAAAAAAAAAATCACAAGTTTCGCCACAATACGAAGTATGTCAAAAAATATTAGTATATTTGTGTGTAAGGATATAATGGTCAACTTTATGATTCCAGAGATAGCCTCATTTTTAATGTCAGTTCCATACAAATTTTTCTTAAAAAAATGATAACTCCTTCATTTGTACACGCAATTGCTTCGTTCGACATTTTATAGCATAGTAATGATCAGCAGAATCCATTTCTAGCCAAAAAAATACCCTTGAAAATTCAAGTCTCTATGTCTATGAAAGGCGATTTTCAGCCCACTGTGCGGCGTTCAAATTTTCGCGTTCTAGATTCGTTTGGGTCTTTGCATATGCAACATGTCACTTGAAAGTTCACCATCCGATGAAGAATTATTGCTCTTGTGGAGCTTAGCAGCTTCTAAAAAGAAAATGAAGTATTGGGTGCACCCAATCAACACAACGCGAGAAGAACAAGGCGAATTTACTAGAATTTTTCAGGATTTACTTAAAGATGAACAACGATTCTATATTTTTATAATTTACATCACTTAAATCGTATTAAACTCCTTTTCCTAACCAATTCAATTAACTATTCCGTGTTTGTAACTTCAGACATCGCGGCGTTCTGGCGTTCTCTGCCTCGGCAGGAAAAGAACTCTTAGAGCGTGAGCACACAGAGAGCGGTCAGGAGTTCCGAGTTCCGCGTTCGGCGTTCATTAGAATGTACTGATACTATAACAACAACGCACACAGCGGGCAGTCAGACCGCGGCGGTCGAAACGGAACGCCGCGTTCTAAGAGTTCTTTTGCCGCCGAGGCAGAGAACGCCAGAACGCCGCAATGTTTGAGGTTACAAACACAGAAAAGTTAATTGAATTGGTTAGGGAAAGGAGTTTGTTATACGATTTAAGTGATGTAAATTATAAAAAACGCGAAAAAAAAGTCGAAGCTTGGTTTGAAATTGCTACTAGTAAATTTAAATTTTAAGTAAATTTTATTATTAGTAAATTCGCCTTGTTCTTCTCGCGTTGTGTTGATTGGGTGCACCCAATATTTTCTTTTCTTTTTAGAAGCTGTTAAGCTCCACAAGAGCAATATATTTTCACGGATGATGAACTTTCTAGTGACATGTTGCATATGCAAAGACCCAAACGAAACTAGAACGCGAGAATTTGAACGCCGCTTGTGTGCGTTGGAACTCTTGAGCGTCAACGGTCACTAGAACGCAGAACTCTGACCGCTCTCTGTGTGCTCACGCCCTAAGAATGCGACGTTCCTTTTTGACCGCCGCGGTCTGACTGCCCGCTGTGTGCGTTGTTGTTATAGTATCAGTACATTCTAATGAACGCCGAACGCGGAACTCGGAACTCCTGGCCGCTCTCTGTGTGCTCCCGCTCTAATTGTTAGGTTAAGAGTTCTAGCGTTGTTAGTTTTGGCTCTTAAAATTTATGAACTATTTTAAAGAAAGTATTAACTAGAAAGTATTATCACCAAGGATTGGTTGATAACTAGGATAAGAGCCTTGTTAGTAAGTTCCAAATTAGTTTTATGTAATATAGTGACTTCTTAGATTAATTTAAACATTTTAAGGAAGACACCACAAGACAGTAATATTATTTTCTACTTTTAATTGGATATTTGGATTTATTTGATATGATGGCTTACGTGAACGAAAACAACAGCGAACAGAGCAAAGAAGAAGAATAGTTTGGCGTCCATGGTGAAGTGTTCTCAAAGGCTGTCTCTGAAGATTTAATTAGTTGACAGACGTTCCCAATTATAAATACCCTTTTTTGTTTGCATCTCAAAATGAAGTTATCATTTTTGTATGTACAGGTGTTTATTCAAATAAGAGCAAACAAGAAGACAAAACCTAACTAAAAGTGATGGGTGAATATTATATAAACGTGAACGTGAAACGCTGAACGGAATATTTTGACGCGTAGAAGAAAGGTTCTGTACGCGAGGGTTGATGACCAAAAATTTTTTTTTTCAAAGTGGTACATACTAAAAAGACGTTTAAATTAATCCTTGAGTATCATGAGTCCGTTTTACCGAAGAGTACGAATGAGGTGCAAGCAATTTTGATCTTCTTAATCTTGGTGTCCTGAAAAAGGAACTGTGTTAAGCCTACACTCTTTGTAGAATATATAAATGACCTATGTAATATTGATTTTCCTGGTAAAAATTTCTCGTTTGCCGACGATACTACAATAACAGTTCAAGAAAAAACATGAAAAAATATAACCAATAAAGCTAACAAATGTATTTCTTTTGTCAAAAAGTCGCTACATAGGAACCTTCTAGATATGATTTATGATTTTTGAGGGTCAGAAGAATTATAATAATGTATTTTTTGGGTCTTATGCCGTGTTGCGCTATATCATTCTATAGTCAACGTTTTGGATAGCATTACAGAGTCCATCATCAGTGCATGTGTAAAGATTGTGGTGATATGTGTGCTTATGTATGTAGATGTGATATCTTATTGCCATCTTCAATTCTCTGGCAAGAGCTATTACAGTACAGGGTGCAGCAAAACAGACAGTGCAGTTTTGAAGTCGTCTCGTCTCTCTGAGGGGTGCGATGGGGCTGCCCGCGCGCTCAACTGCTTTAAGCATTTGCGACTTTTTCCTGTGGGGCTACCTGAAGGAAAATGTTTTTAAACATCGTCTTCACACCTTGGAAGAACTCAAGAACCGAATACTGGAGGAAATACTTAACAACAGTGTACCATATTTTTACATTTGCTTACCAAGTATTACATACTAATTTTGATGCTATATGTAAACAATTTTAATAACTTCTTATTTATATTTATTTTCTTTAAATTGTTTACTTTTTACTATGTCTTATATTCTTTACTTTTTTTATTCTTTTTAAATTCTTTAATATTTCAATCTTTGATATATTCTTTCAAATTATTTAAATGTATTATTAAACACTAATATAAAATATCAAGAGCACATATAAAATATCAACAGTTCATTTTTTTTCTTATTAGTAGATTGATTTCGTAAATTGAATATATATAAACATATACTTTTTCATTGTATGCTACATATATTATCTTGAACTATATACTCCTTATTATCTTTTAAATTATATACTTTTTAATTACTATTTAACTAACTATTTTAATTTCTTTTATATTTTATACTTGATTTATTATTTTAATGTACTGTATATATAATCAACCACCACAATATGGGGATGTGTCTAGTTTGGTGGTCTTTACATACCCATAAAATGTAATAACCGAACACACTGAATAAAGAAAAAATCGCCGCCATACCCGTCGAGGTGTGCCTAATGCGGCCGAAATCTTCAGAAATCGCCTTCATCAATTTATCGCTGCTGGGGGCGATCATCTTTCTGATGTCATATTTAGGACATGATGTATAAAACAACATAATGTACCGAATAAAACAAAATTAACCCCGATTCTGTAAGTTGCGCCGTTGTTTTTAATAGCCCTTCCAAACTGCACTGTCTGTTTTACTGAACCCTGTATAATTTAAAATGGTTTTCTGCGTTCAGTTTTTGTGTAGCCGTCAATTACCGGATACATAGAACTATTGAGCTTAGCCCCGTTATCTTTATTAATATTAATAAGATTTTCATGAGTTTTAATTGCCTTCCTTAATATGAATTGTGTCTCTCTAAGTGTTTTGGGTCTTCGTAGGACTTTAGGAATAAATCCAAAGTAATGGCCGGTTTCAGCTAAATACTCGATAATTGCCGATTTGTCAGGGTGGCCCAGTTTTAATGCTCGAAAATGTTCTTGTATCCTATTGGAGATCGTCCGTTCTGTCTGGCCTACATAATAATAAATTTGCAAATATAGACACTCGTGCTGACATATTCACTGCTAGTTACTATCACTACAGAATTTAATTGTATCACATTCTAACTCATATTAACGACTGTTAAATTGATTGTACCTAATATTTTAATATTACTTGCGTGGCAACTTTTCCTTATCCCTCTCCTCCCCTTTCCCGTTCCAACCCATGTCTATTTAAGTATAGTTATAATCACTTTTATTTATTGCTGTTTATGGTAGCCATATTATAGGTTTATCGTTTACAAGTTAGTTTTATGTTTCTGAATATATATCTGTGAACATTAATAATTGGTCTGTTTTTTTGTTATCCTCTTATGTATATTGTATTACTAAGACTGTTTATGTTCCTCAAATAAATAAATAACCTTGTCACACCAAAACAGCCAGATTTATAAACCCCATCTGTGTCAAGAGGAAGCTTGGTTTTTGCAAGCCTTACTAAGTCGTGTGTTTTTGTCGTAGTACCGAAGACAGTCTTAATGCTTGATATTCTCAAAAAAGTGCAATCAAGACTTTTTTATCTTAAATTACCATAAAATTCTTCAGTCTTTTCTACAACACCCCAGCTTCTAAACAAATTCAACAATATTCAGTAAATTATTGGAAAAAAATTATTTACAAATATCTAAGATGACAACCTAATCATATCATAACAACAAAGCAACATGGTTTTACAAAAGGCAGAAATGTGGAAAGTAATCTCGTTCTTCTTACTGAATTAATCGTCGATCACATGAACAACCGCACTCAAGTAGATATCATATATACAGACTTTGCCAAAGCATTTGATAAAATTAATAAAAAAATATTACCAAGAAAACTTTGGTCATTAGGTATACGTGGTAATTTATTTCGTTGGGTTACATCTTATAGGTATACTCAACAGATCACAGGCAGTAGCAATAAAGGGCTTCGAATCAGATTTTAATGAAATTTCCTCTAAGCTCCAACATTGTTCTCATCTAGGATCATTGTTTTTCATTTTGCATATTAATGATTTGATTAATGTTGTAAAATACTCTGAAATAGAATTATTTGCTGATGATGCTAAGCTATATAAGCAAATACAAAGTCTAAACGATTGTGTCAGTTTACAACATGATTTAAACAATATATTACCACCTATTGCCAACAAAATCAACTATATCTAAATGTTTCAAAATGTCATCACATTCACAGTCTTTTCGAGAAATAAAAATAAAATATTATTTAATTATTCTTTAAACAACAACAACATTGCAACAGTCTCAGATATTCGTGATCTTGGAGTAACCCTTGATAGTAAACTAAAATATAACCTTCATATACATCAAATCACAAATAAAGCTGCTAAAATGTTAGGCTTCATCATAAGAAACACAAAACTTTTTTAATAGCATCGACTCAACTCTACTTTGCCTACGTACGAAGTCATCTGGAGTTTGCATCAGTTGTTTGGTCTCCATTTTACAAAATCCACATTAACAAAATCGAAGCAATTCAAAACAAATTCCTAAAATATCTTTGTTATAAGTCATTTGTAAGATTAATTAATTATGCAGAGGCAGCTTCACAAAATTGATTAACTGAGTGTACGGAGGCATCATAAGGATGCACTATTCCTGTGTAAGGTAGTTACCAATAATAATATATTCAATGCCCAAAGTTGCTAAATAATATTCAATTCAATATATCTGCGCGTTCAACACGCTCTTCTGTCCTGTTCATGGTGTATCAATGCAAAACGAACTCAAAGCAGAATTCTTGCCTGAACAGACTATGCAATAATTACAATAGCGAATTATCCAAGGTGGATATTTTCAGTTGCGATCTTACAAAATACAAGAGGTCCATAAAATAAAATTTCTCTGATGGTTTGAGAATAATTTTATGTCTCTATTGTTTATATTTCTATTATGATTTGATTTATATCTACAAATTCTCTCCATGGCTATAAATATATTGATAAATGTTTAGTTTTGTAATTTTTTCGTTTTATATAATCTTTTGTTTTGTATAATTTTTTGATATATTACTTTCTTATAAATTTAATTTACTTATTCCTTATTATGCTGTCTCAGTAGAGGTAAAGTCACAAGGAGGAAATCCATAATTGGTTTTATTTTGGCTATATAATACTAATGTACAAACTGAAATAAATGTAAACTGTCGATTTCCAGAAAATGTATAAATAAATAAATTAAAAAAAACTAATCTTAATCACAGCGGCAATTGTAAAGCTATAAAGATGTTTTGTATTTTCAATTTATATTACCCTGTATTTTACAACTGTTAACAGTAACAATAAATTTCAATAACAAAAAAAACACGTGGACTGTTCCTCTACGCAAGAAGATAACCGTTTTTAAGTCATATTCTTTGTTGCATGTGACTTGAGACATGCGTAATGTGTAATACATAGTAGGTACAATAAAAGTATTTAAACCCAAAAATTTTCATTTATTCATTTATTAAAATTAATAAGTAAATAAATAAATTTTAAATGAAAGCATGTTATGTGTATTAAAGGAAAATTCTAGGATGTATAAAAGTTTTTTTTCGGAAAAAAATAAGTTTATTGATAAATAACATGACGCTTATGTTAAGAGTGCAGTACATACTAAGGCTGAAATTGTTAATTAAAACTGCGAATCGATTTGAGTTAGACATAGTATAGTATGATTGGTTAGTTTAAGGGTGGTGGAATTAGGCCAAAATGGTGCAAGCTGCGATGGTGGCAACAAGGGGCAGAGAGTTTACGGCAGCCTTAGCGGCCCGCGCAGCAAAACAGGCGGGGAGGTCGACTTGGAGAGTTGAGAGACTAGCGATGAATACTGAAGCTTCGGCGATCTGAAAAATTATGTTCATACTTAGTAAAAAATAAAGTAGGGCAAAACCGGATATTTCAAAACACTAGTTGGATTACGAAAAATAAGAAAGACAAAAAAATATGGTAATGAAAATTACAGCTATTTGTGCATTAAAAATCTGAAGTTGGCGATATTGACATAAAAGTTCGTTGTAGGTAATGTAGCTATTTGAGAGGCTGCTATTTCATTTCTCTTTCAAAAATCGCTCTTCGATGGAAGCAACGAGACAATTTATCTATGGCGTTGTTAGATATATGTAGTTTTGAAAAACTGTTTTGTCAATTATTTTGCAGATTGTTTTCTGACCAATAGTCGTTGTAGGTAACTATGTCGTGGTAGGTAACTGTCAACCAGTATTGAATAATTACCGATAGTGTCAATAAAGACTTTTACCGTGTTAACGTTGATCATTTTAAGTCGAGTATGGTCGATCGATAAAAGTTTTATAGATAAAGCCGGTAACTTGACATCGTTGCTGAGCTTAACCTACAAATAACAGTTCTCGTCGAATAAATTAAAAATACTTAGCCGTTATTAACTATTGTTTGTTTGCAGTCATACTCGGAATCAATGACAAGTTCCCGACACTGTCGATTTAATATTTATCAATCGACTGTGTTAGATACCCAGTTCACGATTACCACCTCAGATGCATAAGTAAAACATTTAAAAAAAATCATACGTTAGCGGAGATGATGACGGATTGTTCAGCAACCCTGGCGGTGGCGATTCCGACGACCTTGAGGTCACACAACTCTTGGGCGATGGAGTTGAAGGTGCTGGCAATAATTGGATCAGGGCAGGTGGTGATCATGTTGCTCTTCAGGTTGTACACGATGTCGGTGATTGTCTTGGAGGAGGAGACGATGGAGGTGACGATGTTAACAGCCGTCTGCACCTTCTCGGTAACGCAACCGGTGATGCTCTTGATGGTGGCGTTTTTGAAGGCCTCGATCTCAGTCTGGTGATCCTGAAAGACATTTATTCATAAATAACTCGTTCATTTTCAACAGTGCTGTTTCCAATTTTAGTAAAAACAGAGTCCTTCTATCAATCTTACTGTTGTCAACACAAATCTTACAGTACTTACAAGAACAAAATTTTCAACCATAAAGTTCTTCTTTGTATAGGAGTCTCCAGATATTTCGGATTTGAAAAGAACAAGTTGAAAAGAATCGGCTTGACTTGTCGGACGGCTAAACCTTCCGACGTGGTTGCTTCAGCTAATTGTTGAAAATGGATGGTCTGTAGGCAGTTTATGATTGGAGAGATGAAGTTGGCTACATAAACATAACGAAATTTTTCTGCCACTAGATTTACATAGAAACTTACAGAATTGTTGTCGATTAAGAGAAATATGGAGGAAGGGAGATAGAGCTTTCGATGAACCTTTAAGGCCGAAATCTTGTCCTTGCCAGAATGCAAATAACCAACCAAACCATCGCCGACTGTGATAAAAAACTAAAGAGGTGTCACATCATATACACTTTTGTAGAATTTTTTGAAGTAGATAAACAAAGTATCAAGGCATTAAATACAAGTACTAGCAAATTACCCAGTGCGATGTAGTGAAGATACTTGTAAGATAATATTTGTCTGAACCTTCATTTGTACGTCATTTAAATGGGTATATAAACATTGGTTTATTATATTATGGTGATTAGGAAATACAAAGCGTATAATCTACAAAGCGTGTTTTTTCATAAACAACCTATTATGAATATGAATAAACAACATCAAGGCTTTACTTTCAGTTGAAAAATAAAAACAGACTTTATTTTGGCTTATACAGAAAACCCTAATAATGAGTGAATGTTTTCAGTGTGATAGGTACCGTAATCGAACATTATATGAAATAGGAAAACTAACGTTTACATTTAACCACCAATTTATGAAGATATTAGCTACCTACCGGATTTGCTTCAATCAAACCTTTTTCTGCTTTCTTTGAGTAAAGTCCAACCACACGTCAATTAAGGCTTTCTCCGAAAATAAACATAAATGCATGTTTTCAGTTTCATACAGAATATGATATGCTTAAAAGATGTATTATATTATAGTGCATTGTTATATTCCAGAAGACAACAGAGAATATATTTGTGGCCCATCAGTGTAGTATTAAACTCACATAATCTTTTTATAAACAGTTGTTGGTAATTAAGATACTATCATGGCTTAAAATTGTTAAGGTGAAAAAGATATACATACATTGAGAACGTTATCATAAGTACCAGAGCCTTGATCGTACCCGAGAAAGATCTTTTGTATCATAAAAAGATTGACATGGTGATAGTGATACGAGAGATAAAAGACATACGTATTTCTAAAATGTAAAACTATTTGACTGACCTTTTTTAATCAGAACCAACTAAAACGCAATATAGTCGACGTTATTTCAATAAAAGAACAGAGGATCAGAAAATTTAAGATATGTTTCAAACATCATTTCTATTCTGGTAATAAATCCAAGAAACAGTAAAAAAACATCTAAATTAAATTTAGGCATAAGATATTTGCCCAATTATGTAAAATATTAGGCTCGTACTTCACTTACTTGATTTTAGTGGTTACACCAAAAAGGTATGAAGGAGTATGATAGCAATGTTTTGCCGACAAAGACCAAGAAAACCACAACAGGAACGGCAACATAGTTACGAAAATAGTAGAAATAGCACGTAAATAGCGCATAGAGCTAAAAGGCAATTTTGGAATCTTCAGAGAATACCCCCAACCTTTTAACTGACCGAAAGTAAAAACAACGATATAAGTTGTACAACTTGCAAGACATTGACATGTTTGTTGGACTGACCTGTGCGCATCCCTGCAGCTTGGCGAGAACTCCTCCTTGCTTGGTGACCTCAGCTTCAATCTGCGTCTGGAGAGCAGACATGACCTTGGCGGCCTCTGCCTTGGCGTCCTCGGTCTTGTTCACGGCGAAGGTCTGGATGTCATTGATCAGAAGGCCGGCGGCGGTTGTAGCCTTGGTAGCCTGCGTTTGAGCGTCAGCGGCAAGCTTCGCAACGGCTGCATCCACGCTTGCCTGCACCTCGGCCAAAGTTGGAATGCTGAGCTGCGCATTGTTTTCCTGGAATTCCAAAGGAAAGTATGGATCTGATTCTACTAAATATTGTGTAATAAAATACAGTATTTCAGGTAAAAGTCATGAAATGTCGGTAAATTACACATTAATGCACTGCATAAATATATTTTACAATATGGACAGATCAAGAGTAAAATATTGTTGATGTGAAACATCTTTCGGTGCGTCTAAGGGGGTAGAACCGACGCCGAACAGACAATTAGTTTATCACAATGAATTGACTTTTAGTGAGCAATGCAATGCAATATCAAATAAAATATAATATATAAATTATGTGACACCTCACAAGAGTGCCCCTTTTTGAACGGTGTAAAGACAGGGGAACTATATTGTCATTCGGTTTGGGCTGGTCCTGGGGCGGATTAAGGTAGGGATGTGGAAAGGGATTTATAAATACGGGTCTTGAAGTGGCTCGTAAAATGAACGAGGAAAAACAGATGCCGGTAAAAACCACGATATTATTAATCACAACAATAAGTTTTGAAAATCGACAGTAAAGTAAGTATCAACGCTGGATACCCTTTCTTATTAAGTTATTAAGTTGCTATTGTTGATTGTAAGTTTTTTTTAATAAATATTTTATCTTTTTAGAAGTGACTAAAAAACTTTTAAAAAATTTATAAAAAACACTTTTCTTAAATACGTATTTGCTTACGTGAACGAATACGGCAGCGAACAGAGCGAAGAAGAAAATTAGTTTGGCGTCCATGATGAAGTGTTCTCAAAGGCTGTCTCTGAAGATTTAACTAGATGAGAGACGTTCTCAATTATATATAGGCCTTTTCTATTTGCACCGCGAAATTTAGCGAGCATTTGAGTGTGAACAGGTGTTTATTCAAATTAGAGCAAACATGAAGAGGAAACCTAACTAAAATAAGTTTATATTGTTGCGGAATCTTAGTTTACTTCCTCTGTTATTAACGTTTTGTATGCGAGGATCGACGACCAACAACTTCATGGTTTTATTCAATGTCCCATAATGTCACAATGCTGTCAGCCCAACTTGAACGAATGTTTTTGTTTTTTGTTTTATGTGAAAACCGCACAACTGCTCCCAACCGTCTGAAGCGAGTGACTCTATGACATTCCCAGTAGGGGTATGTTGTGAGGGTGAAGGTAGTGGGGAGGGGAAGGAGATGGGGAGAAATAGGCAGGGACGTGCCGAGCTATTCCAAGCAGATCTGGTCACCAAACACGGCTAAAGCCATTTTAAGCAATGTTTTAATCCTGAACGGTGGTCTTACCCAAAAATACTGAAACATGCCGAAAATATACCTTATATTATTTGAAATTATTAAATTGTAAAATAATATAAATTAACTTGTTTGTGCACGTCGGGATTTGACACGTGACCTCCAGATTGCTAGTCGAGAGCTAACCCCGAGACCACGGAAGTCTTTAATAGTAAATGAAGGAATAAATAAATGTTACATATTACCATCATCAAGAATAATGATTGTAGGTCAAAAACAGTGAGAAAAAAAGAGTGGAAGATACTTCAGTATTGCCCTTATGAACGGCCATTCAGAATCTAAAACTTATTTGAAAAGCCGTATTTGGTGATCAGGTCTGAATAACTTCATCCCCACCTATCTCCTCCCTTATCTCCTCCCCCCCCCCGCTCCCTTCAGCTTCACAACATACCCCAATTAGGGTTTCCATAGTCTCACTGTATCTAGGCGGTTGGGAGCAGTTGGGATGTTGGTTGGGTATTTGGTAAAAAAAAAATATAGCTTAAAAACAGTAAATACTACCTCTTCCTTCTTGAGCCAACGTTTCGTACAGCCTTACTGTGGAATAATATGAGATATTTCTATCTGGTTTATCTCATCCAATGAAGTCTTAAAATGGGTTTAAAATATTTTCAAAAATCAGATATCAGAATATCGACGAAAATAGTGCAACCAAAAGGAGAATATTACTTTGAGGTTTTTGATCAAAATTATAAAATGGTGATTTTAAATCATAGATTTTTTAAATTATAGACTTAGGGCTTTTACATAAAACAAGTGTTAATTAAATTCGTTTATAAAAGAATAGATATGTAAAGTATAAAAACATAAGATAGTACCAGAATGAATCAATATAATACAATAAATTTAAAGATAAACTAAACTACCGATAATAAATAGCATAAATCAACATGAGTGAGTTAAAGATTATATTTTTTTAGTAGAAAAAGAAAATGTTAAAAAATGTAATTATTTTTTTATGACGCCTCGCAAGAGTGCCACTGTCTGTATAGCGTAAAGACAGGGGAACTATGTCACCTACAAGTTGGACAGCGTTGTGATGCGGGTTTAGGCAGGGGCTTTATGAAGGGATTTATTAAGAGGAAGCTACAAGCCAAAAATGTGTATATTATCGGTATACCTTATATTGTAGGTAATAAGCGTTAAAATCGCTTGACAAACGGAGTTTAGAAACGTTCGATTTCAAGCACAAAACTGTTTTTTATTTATTTTGTAAATAATTTTATTAAAAAGCAAACAAGTTAATCATGTGAAACTGTCACAGATTATTTTAGCTATAATACTGTGTTTTTCAAAAGATGTTTCCTTTACGCGTTCGTACATTTCTATTGAAAAAATACTTTTTTTAGTAGCTTACATTTATATTTTTTTATTTAGTAATTTATTTTTTATTTGTATTCTACTCAAGCGAAACAATAGGAAAACCTTCAATTTATCAAAAGCATATTTTTTATTATTCATTATGTATACCAATTCGTTATAAGATTAATCAAAATAGTGATTTAGTTTCGCCTTAACGCGGGTCTTAAAGGGGCCAGGATTATATGAAGGACATCATGATAATATATTCGTAATTTCCCAAAAGTTTATCAGGAAACCTGTTCATTCATTCGTTAAGGCCTGCAATCCCGTTTTTAAACGGATTACCAATAGTTTAAAGAGATTTTTAATAAATTAGTAATAAACATTTTTCCGTTTGCTATCTTCTTAGAGCATGCTCTTAAACACGAAACAAATGAGAATATTAACGGAACTTAATATATATCCAAGCCTATTATGTAGCCTTTGGACTGGAGAATTAACTAAATTAATGTGTTTTCGACGAATTAACAAAGAACAACTCTGTCAGGTGCATCCATTGAGCAACTAAATTTGTATAAAAATTAAAAAAAAATTTACATTATTTTTAAATACATATATTTTTTTTTTCTTGGTACTTTTTTTACAAACATAATAAATTTTATTACCAAAAAATTGATTTATATCATTTTCACAAACTCTCATGATAATGCTGATGCTTGTCAGGAGAGGAAAATATTAAAATAAGTAACGTACGGGAATCCGGCATGGAAGCGTGCCGACTATAAGCTAAAGGCTAGGTCAAACTGCGCGTACCAAAAAAGCGTCGGAGCCAAGGAAAGATATGCGTTTTGTGTGAAGGTAGAAACAAAGGCGGGGTGCCGCTTGTACGCAGTAGTATTGGTGAACGATGTTGGTGACACTAATTTTTTGCGTGCAGTTTCATACAGATATTGGTTTATAACTCATCTCCATTGTTTGTATTATCTAAGTGAAAACGAACAATAAAACGCCATTTGAATAAAAAGGAATTATTTCTACATAAGGTAAGCAAATAATGCTCGATTTATTAATGAACACGTTGAAATATGGTGAAGTACCGGTAAAGTTGTAAAAACCGCTACTTGTGGCGTACGTGATAGTCATTAGGTATTCATAATAATAATATCTACGTCAGATATGGTGTTTTTGTAACATCCGCATGATGTAGATTGGTAATTCATTATTTGTATCGTTCACTAGTAAATTTATTTAAATAATATATTAACATTTCGATTTAACACATCTAAAACACAGTCCATTAAGTACAGTAATGAGATACAAACTTTATAGTACTTTGAAAGAAACAAAAGATTCAAAATAAAACAATAATTCCGGAATTTGAAATCATCTAATAATTATTATAAATAGAAAAGAAAGAAACGGACATAACTAGTCACACAACACAAATTCCATATTCCAATTCAACCAAAAACCTCGTTAAAAACCAGATCCTTAACAAATAAAACACTAAACATACCGATAACACAGACCACACACGGACAAAGACACTTTCAATACTACGCTACTAAACTGTTTAATTATATGCCCATTACTCTGAAGCAACTACTAACTGCAAATACATCCGAAAACATTCACAAAAAACATATCACAGCCTGGATCAAAAACAAAGATAACTTATTTTTTCAAAACATAATAACTCCAAACCAAACATAACTAAACCATAAAAAGTGTATAGTAAATAAACACGTTTTTCGAGATTTTACCATCTATACTCACACTTACAATACAAATATATGCACTTACATATATGTTAATATATATATTAATAAAAAAATTTTAACATATTTATTATAAATATTCAATTTACAAAAACCATTAAAATTTTATGAATATTCAATTTACAAAAACCAAAAAAAAAAAAACAAAAATTAAAACTTATAAAAAATAAAAACTTTCTTCTACAACACATAAATACTTGTCACACCTATACATAACCACGTAAACACCTCAGCACAGATTCTCCTAGTGAGGTGTTCACGAAACATACAATATTACTCACATACAGTTTCATCTTCTCAAACCTACCTTACACACAACATATTATAGTTATAAGTTTGAAATATATCATGTACAAATATAAATAATTATGTGAACACTGTAAATATCATATAGAAATAAATAAATCTAAAAAAAAAAACACATTTTAATATCAAGGATTCAATTAAATGTCAGCTGAAATTTTTGAGATAGTCTGATCGTCTAAGAGTCATTCTGCAGAAGCCATGTAACAAACTTCTACGCCGTTTCTCCGCGAGGGTTGGCAGAGAGCGTCTTGGAACACAATCCTTGCGTCATTCACATTCTTCGTTCACATCGTCTCATACATACCATTCTGTTATTCTGACTCTTGACATGGCCCGACTCAAGCATTTGGTTCAATTGACCGTGCCAAGTCTTCTCGTACCTGCCATTCTTCCTGCCTTCTTCTGCCATTCATCTTCGTGAATCACGAGATACACGGATACGTGACGAAAAATGTAAAGCAAAATGGATTGCTAACATGGAAAAAATCAAGGACCCAGAAATCTCGCCGTCCAACTACTTAGTAAGATTGTATACACGATGCTATGAGCTAACTTAAGATCAATAAATAGATATATTCTCCTTACACTCTTCCGTCGTTTATTCGATCTACATGCCCAAACCATTCAGGCGTCCCTAACTTAATCTTACTCATTACGCTTACATCATCCTTGCAATCTTTGCAAATCTCCGCATTTCTCACACGATCATACATTGTTTTACACACATCGCCTAAGGGATCTCATTCCTAGAGCATTCAGAAATCTTTCATCCTTCCTCTGCCAGTTTCATGCCTTACTGTCATACATCAGGGTATGTACCAGCACTCCATTTTTAATGAATATGGCTAATTTATGAAGGATCTCTTCAAACTATTAGTAAATCGGTTAAATTAAAACTAATTTTAGTGTTTCAAAATATTAATTTTGGCTTTGGTTGTTTGGAAAACGAAAATTGATTATTTAAATAAATCGAATTTTCGGAGAGTTTTTTTTTAAATCTGGACTGTTAGAACGGTTTTTTTTAGGAAATTTGAACAATTTTTAAAAATATAAAAGTTGATAATCAAATTCTGTGAAGGTTCTATCCAAGTTGTTACTATTTTAGATTTGTGAAGTAACTGGTCAATAATGATATGGTCAATAATATAACAGGGTAAATATATAAGGCCTTACTAATAGTAATAATAAATAATAATAATAATATTTGGATGATTTGTATAGCGCCATTTTTGTGCAAAATTACCTCAAGGGCTCGTGGCAATCAACCAGTGGCGGCTTGTGACTCTTGAATGTGATAGAGACATTAATGATGTTGTTTAGTTCAAATCGATTTACTATTTTTTTTTGAAAATTTCATTTTTATTTATGAAGATTTTCGGGAAATTTCAGTTTGGCCGTGTGCCGTACAGATTTACTGAAAATCTTCATACATACATTTTTACTAGCTAATTTAACACGGACATAATTTTATTATTACTGCCCAGTTCCCTTGTATCGATATTTCACAAAAATGTGGCAAATCCTGCAAATATTGTTTTTAATTATTCATATACTAAATAACACAAACTATTGCAAATATTGTTTTTAATTACTTATGTACTAAATAACACAACATGTTGCAAATACTGTAAATATTGTTTTTAAATACTTATGTACTAAATAACACAACATGTTGCAAATACTGTAAATATTGTTTTTAATTATTTATGTACTAAATAACACAACATGTTGCAAATAATGCAAATATTGTTTTTAATTACTTGTGTACTAAATAACAAAAAATGTTGGAAATATTTTAAATATTGTTTTTAATTACTTATGTACTAAATAACACAGAACATACAATGAAAACATTTAGTATAAATAAAATACAATATTTCAAAATTAGGTGCATTTTAATACGAACACTACTTGAAGAAAAAAATATTATATGCAAAACACAAAGAACTTTCCCTGTTTTGACAGGATTGCATATTTTAGATCACAGGCGTCAGGCAGGAAAGCTGTCTTTATTCTATATGTATTTCAATGAAAGATGCTCTGATAAACTATCGTTATTGATCCCTTCAGCACCGGTATGTAGTTAAGAAATATAACAAACGCGAGCCCAACATTTATTAATGTTTGACTTTTGTTACATGAGAACGGGTCTTTTCTATGACTCGTTCTTAGGTTCAACAGCTCAGCTGTGGAACGATTTGCTGGCCTCTGTGTTTCTTCCCTCCTACAGCATGGGTGTCTTCAAGTCCCATGTTTACTGCTTCTTCTCCTCAAAAAGACCCATCAAACAGCATCCCCAAAGATGACATAGGTCTTGAGGGAAATTATTTTCCTCAGGGTCTCCTGTCTGGAGTTAATGTAAAAAAAAACAAAACAAAATATCTTGTCTTCGAGAACTGAAGAATAAGAACACTTATAGTAATAATTATTCTCGGAAAGAAGAAATATATTCAGCAGGTGTTAAAATAACAAATAAAAATTGTAACATTCACCCGTTTCCCCAAAAATAGAAAATTAAAATAATTTATTGGATTCATGAAACACATTTACGTCGTTTCACTTACATAATATTAGATTACTCTGTATTGTGTTGCTAAAATTATATTGCATAAAATGAATGTTTTAAATAGATGGTGACGTCTTTAACGTATCTGGATGTATATAGTAGGTGCTGGGTGCATAATATCATTGGTTGTACTGGCGCGTATAATTGCGAGCCGAATCACGAATCATGAAAAAGAAACTAACCAACCGCAAATGGCGGCTCGGCTCGCAAGTTTATACGCGCCATTAGATACATGGTGAACGAAAGTGTAAAACCAATGCATATGCCTCGTAGGAGATTAGTACTTTTCAAATATCAATACCGCGCAATAGTCCCAACTGTGAAACTATGGCATCCGTAATGTTATGACGTTGAAGGCAGTGGGAATTTTGGGAAGAACTTGGCCATTAAGAACTTGGCTAATGTCATTTCAAGGGCGTATCACTAATGTATCGCCAATACTTATTGACTGAGCGTAGCGACGTTCTGTTTTAACTTGGCCATTTGGCATTTCATCTGTCTGTAAATTTGTTTATTCCGGTTTCGGTTCAAGATACCACCGACAGAGTTCGCACTATCTTGTTTTCTACTACGAGCTGTCAAATTAAATTTATCCATATTATGAGACCTACCGGAATGGAGAAAGTTTGAAAAAATAATTTTGATTTAGATGATGTTATTTCTTTTAACGAATTGTATAATTCCTTATTTGAAATAAAAATATTTTTTTAGGTATTTAAGTACCTGCTTAAAAATCTTTATTAAAATAAAAGAAAATTAAAAACTTGCTTGTTTGGACGCAAGGTATATTTATTGATCACAGAACTACTAGTTTTTAATAACATATAATATGAAAAATATTGAATTAATTATGGACATGATTGCCACTTTTTTCGTGATTTTGATCTTGGTGTTGGCGAAACTAATAGGTAAATAAAACATATTTTTATTAAAAAAGTCAATTATGTCAAGTATTTTATTTAAGATGATAAATAAAAATATCGACTGTTGTAAATTTTTGAATAATATTTCAATGGTCATATATAACAAAGATTCTTGAAATTAGAACTAAGACAAGTAGTAACTAATAGTCTTTATCTAGAAAAATATATTGATATTAGTTATTTTCTCCAAGAATATTTGTAGTAGAATTTCATTTACTCATTGCGTGATGAAAAATAAATCCTTTTTTAAGAATTTTTTTTCAATTAAATAAAAATAAAACCAATCCAATAATTTTTTTAAAATTAAGTTACAAGTTTTTTAGTTAAAAAAAACTATTCCCCGTTATGTTAAGTCCTCCCTCCGTTTCCCTCCGTTTCCCTCTCAACCCCCTCCCCCTCCCTCAAATCTCCTCCCACCAAAGAACCAAACTAAATAAAACCCCATATTTCAACACTTAAAAAAATAGTTTTAAAATAGCTAGTTAATGACACGGACGTGTCGAAACCGGTCGCTAATTAATAAAATTTATACGTAACAAATGTACATAATAAAACTCATTAAAAACAAAAAAAAAATCTTTACTGTTTACACAGTTTGGCATTAAAGTTTTCTCGTGATTTTCCGGGTCAGTCAGCTAAAACACCCGTTCGCTGCTATTTTTATATCTGAAAGTAAATGCGATTGCAGCAAACAGTTTTCTAGGCGCAACAAATAAATTAGTAAAATAATTTCCTGAAACTAACTACTCTCTGATGATCATTGACTTTATTGTAGTTCATTAAAATAACAGATTTTTAAATTTAACATGTCAGGCATTCGATATTATCTAATATTTTTAATTTATCAAGGTCGTTTTCTAGAATCCTTTGAAACGAATTTATAATTAAATATTATTGACCTACGAATTGATTGAATTGGCTGCTATTGAACAATATCTTTAAAAATGTGTTTTTCTATTCTACTTAGCAACCAAGCTAGAATAAATCATTAAAACATTATGACTTCTAATTTCCTGATATTTATTAGGTGGACATTCCAAAAAATAAAAGAACTCAGGTGTAGTTATCAGAGACGTATTTGGAATATGTTTTATTTAGATATTTTCTTCCAAAAACCAATTTGCACTGCTACAGATGATAATGATCAATAATTAAACACTTTTGCGTTACCTATGATAGATTTGATTGTAGTTTACCCCTCCAGCGTTTTAGGGTCTATTACCGGGAGTCCATATTTTATTAAAGTATTTTATTTTTTTTCTATCAAGCTGAAAATTTTTAATTTTTTGACGTTAGAAAGAGAAATACTAATAATTTCCAGTTAGTCTCAAATATTTATACTGGAATCCATCAATACTAAAAATATCCAAGATTAATAACTCATATTTCGCGCCAGTATCGTTACGATCGGTTTAACATATAACAAAAACATATCGAAAACAAAATTCACAACGTACAGCATAACCAACACAGGACAGCCAAAAAACAATACAAACGCCATAAAAATACACGAATGCATCAACACCAACATCTCCGATTGCCCCTCTCTAGAAAAAACAGAACAAATAAAGTATCTAGGAATCGTAATTGACCATAATCTTAGATGGACACATCACATCAAACAAATCACAAATAGACTCCTCAGAACAATACACATTTTCCTAAATATAAGAAACATTTATAAAATAAAACAATTGAAAACAATATATTATGCACTATGCCAATCAATAATAGAATATGGAATAATTGCTTGGGGAGGAGCAACAAACGCAGCTATCGCTCAAATAGAAATCGCACAGAAAATGATATTAAAGGTAATACTCAAAAAACATAAACTAACCGACACAGACCAAATATTTAAAAGCTGTGACATACTTGATATACGCCAATTATATGTTAAAACTCTACTAAACTACATTTTCGACCAAAAAAACAATCCCCAACAAACACAAAATATCACTAATAGACCGGTCAGAAAAGCGTATAAAAAAAAACATAAAAACTCCGACGGTAAACACTACCTTTGGACAAAGACACCATAAATACCACGCTATTAAAGCTTTCAACAGTCTTCCACTTGAAACAAAAATTGAGGAAAATAAAAATAAATTCAAACACAAAATAAAAAAAATGGATTAAAGAACAAAAAAGACAATATTTCCAAAATTCTATAACATAAGAGAATAAAACATATACACGCAACACAAAAAAATGTATAAGGCAAGCGGGACGCACAAGCACATAGATCATTGTAAATGCCGATTTCCATTCCCTTCTAATGTTTTAACTTCAAAAATTATTGTTTATTATATTATAAGAGATAAAAGTGAAGGTACAGTTTTCTTACAAATTCTTCAAACAAAACGAACGTGTTTTCAAAATATTAAGTTCTCTCAATTTTTCTAAGATTGGAGTAAAATTTTAGAAAAATATGTGATTTCTAAAAAAGAATTTGTTTTTACGGAAAATTAAAAATTAAGATGTACATAGCGCATTTGAAATACATAGAAAACGTTGCAAACTGTACAAAAGTGATGAAAATACTGAAGGGTTAAGTGTGTTCTGTTCAGGTAGGTTAATTTTTTTTGTATAAATATTTTTTAAATAAAAAAAAACATTAACATTTTTTTCTGTTGGGTACGTTTGTTTTTATTAAGGTACACATTTATTTTCTTCTATCTTTTTTAAAGCTTTCTTGCGTCCACCTTTCATAGGCCTACGTCAAATATATTCCATGTCTTCATATGAATTTTGTACAGATGTTCGAAAGCGGTGACACTGTCATCCCATAATGGATGTTTAAGGTAGTGAGGAGGAGATGTAGAAGAACAAGAGGAAGGTTGGGAAGTGGCAGTTCTGGGCGGTTCTCACCCATTCGATGTCACTGCTTACATTATTTTATAATTTTCGTACGGAACATTTGCCCAGGGCCCCAAATCTCCTTAGCCCGCTACTGCTTGGAAAGGGGAGTTTATATCTTTTTTATGTGCCAAAAGTTATAATTACATAACCAAATGATGCTGATGGCATTTTAACATTTGAAGGTGTGCATGACGTTATAAAATCATGAATGCCAAATGTATTGAATTAACAATGACGACTAACTTCATGTTTATTGGCGTTGAATAATTACTATTCGCAATTCATTGAATATTAAACTGACAGCTAAGCATTCCGTGGTAAGTTATTCAGATATTTAATGAGGTTTATATTACCTTTATTTCGTTTAGAATAATGTTACATATAACCGAGTGACCAGAACTAATCTTAAGGCTATTCAAAAAATAAAGTTAATTATTTTTGTGAAAAAGTGCCCAGGTACAAAATACAATAAATTTTTATTTATAACATTTTGGATAGATGTCTGTTTGACTGCAAGCCGCTTCCTGATAAAATTTTAGTCATTTCGTAATAATATCGGAACACTAGTTCACTGTTCATGCACCATATTTTGATAATATATAATGACAAAATGCGAAAATGTTAGGATTTTCATGAACACATGTTTTGACATCATGAGAATGTGTTAGATTTCTACTAATAGTTTACGAGGAAATGTACTAATTCATACGATAATGGCCTGCTATTCCGTTTTTAAATTAGCAATATTGTTTATTAGTAAGTTTTCTCCGTTTAGGTTTGGCGAAATATGCATTTTACAGAAAGTTGTCAATATCCAGCGATGATTTCTCGAATGCAGCCTGATTAAGTTTGTCTTTTTTAATTTGTGTTACTTAGGATACATGAGGAAGAAGTTCGGATTAAACTAATTTATTTGTTACATTAAAATCCTCCACTTTGTTTTGAGCGAGCATAATTCTGCAAATTTTAAAGAAAGAATTAAAATTTATTTTTTATTAACTATAAATTAAATCAAATTTAACAATATTATTAAGTTGTGCAAGTATTTAAGTTTTTCATTGTGACGATAATTATCAAACTGGGATATACAGGGTTTCCAATAAGAGGTGTTATTTTGATATTCAATCGTAAAAGATCAATGATTTCGTTGCTTGTGTGGCACGTAACGCCATTTCGTTGAAAGTCAACGTTGTCCAGATCAATAAAATATAATTTCGGCGATGAAAAATCATTAGTCATCTCTCGATAGCGCAATCCATTCACCGTAACTGTTGCTCCAGCCTTATTTTCGAAAAAGTAAAGTCCAATGACTCCGCCGGACCATAAACCGCACCAAACAGTCACAAGTTGAGGATAAAGAGGCTTTTCAACAATAACTCTTGGGTTTTCCGAGCCCCAGATGCGACAATTTTGTTTGTTGACGGAGCCACCGAGGTGGAAATGGGCCTCATCACTCAAGATGATTTGCATTTGATTCACTCAAGTGAATTTTAATAATTTCAATGCGTTGTTGAAGCGTATATCGTTCCATTTTATTAATGAAGCAGTTTCTACTTGTCAAATATTAAAAAATGACAGCTTCAAAAGTAACATCTACCGAAATAGCGGGCTATTCAAAGTAACACCTCTTATTGGAAAACCCTGTATTATGCCACGGATGACTAATTATTATGATAATTAATTCTAACTGTATTTCCTTAAACCCACCAAACAAGATCACTAACATCTTGCATAACATTTTCCAAGAACACTCTTTTAGAACATAGTTTTTGTCGAGATTGTACAATGTGTATACACTGGAGGCCAAAATTTATCAAAATTATATTCCTTAGAAGCCAAAAAATATGCATTGATAATAATAATAATAGTTTATTCCTGAATGTATGCATTCCATGTTTATAAATAACAAAATAGAAATTAGACAAATAATAAGAAAACTAAGTTAGACGACATAACACACATAGGTTCATAAATATGTAAACACTAATTTATGTATCCAATATGTCTGTGTCGACACAGGCTAGGTTAGATTAAAAAAAAATTTCATCGTTTCTAATTCTAGAATAAAAAATTATTATTATTATTATTAATGACTTCATATCACTTTTTAAAAGTGTGTTGAATTGTCACTGCGTTGAGTTATCATGAAACCGTTTTGTTCATATGAAATTTATGTAGCGTACACTTAGACACTTTATGCAATTTTGCCATGTGTAATTCAATTCTGGCAGCTAAATGTAGATATTGGTAGGTACAATTCACGCCTGTGTGATTTCATCCTTTGACCGAATAATTATAAATTCTAAATGATTTACTTGATAGTCCGGTATTGTTAGAATTGATAAGCTACCGGATTCCACAACATAATACTAGAAGTCAGAATTTATATTAGTGCAGAAATTCTGGGACTAACTACCATATGTTTTCCTCTTTGCCCAGAAAACTAATGGAAGGAAACAATTAAACCAAATCAGTGGACATATTAAATTTATCTTTAAACAAATATAAAATGTTGTTAATGAAAAAATTCAGTTATGTACAGTAAATAGTGTTTTTCTTAATATTTCATATGTGAAAGCCCCGAAAAAGGGCGTCAATTAATAATAAATAAATACTATCGCAAATAATCGATATACAACATTTTCTAGATCATAGCCATTTGCTAGATCATGCAATCAAAAACAGCCAGTCACTGACGATCGATTATATCCGATAATCGCTCAATACAGAACATTTAACAATTTTTGTTCCAACCACAAGACTTGGTTAATAATATAATAACCTAGATCCAAAATTATTTCAAAATTGGGTGAAGGTCTCAAATATCCTGGTTGTTTGTTGTCATTATCAGTGGTACGTTATATCCTGAGGCTTTCCATGTGTTAAAAAAGGTCTCAGGCAGTTTATTACTGCACGGTTTTTATTCGAGCGAATATTTCGCAATGGTGACGATGAGATCACTGCTTCTTACAACTGTTTAGGCGTAGGTATATTAAATTGAGTGTCATTCGTAAGAGTATTGCAAAATGTTTAGCGAATATACTGCTGTTGGCGATGGGAATTTCTATCAGCCTGTTGATTTTTCTCAAGTTTTCTCACAGACACACACAATAATTAATCTCACACGATACGTGAATATTACACAACATGTATAACTTTCATTTTATCTCATAGAGAAGAATCTATAACATCGTTAAAATTAAGGGAAAATTCTCACAATGTTCCTAATGAACCAGATAAACTAAAAATCAAAATTAAAATAAAATCATAACTATCATTAATTATAATTATTTTCGATCACGCCCCGTGTCACCTAGCTCTTTGTTGTTTTTTCCTGATTTAATCTTGGTCCTGCTTTGCTTAAATTTTCATAAAAGAATACCAATGAGAAGCGAGGTCACGTTAGTAAAATTAGGCTCTTCGATAAAATTATCATCATTTAAACAGCAAAACAAAATACGAAAGGGTTCAGCTTAATGGTTCTTGGTATCCGGTACTTGACAGCTGCACCAAAACTAAACTCGGGAAACCACACTAATTAAATTGAAATGCCAACTCCAAGAAGATTAACGCGCGGAACACGGTATTAATTCTACATAAATAAACACGAACGAGAAGATATACCTACAATATAATAGCATGATAAGCACAAGTACACCAGATATGTAGGTGCATCAGGACCACTAAAATGAAAAGGATACAGATCGATGATGAAATATTTACAGTAAATCACACACGGAGTAAAATGAGTATTGCTAATTTATTGAGAAACCCTTCAAATTATTCGTAATCCCCTCAAAACTGGATTTCAGGCCCTTAACGAATGATTTCCCGTTAAATTTTTTGCAGGTAAAAGAGGAATGTATTATTACGATGCCGGAACAAGTGTTCATAAAAATCATAATATTTTCGCATTTCGTCATTATATATAATCAAGGCAAATGTAGGAGCATGAACACGTGTTCCGATATATTATGATTGTATTAAATGTTTATCAGACAACGGCCTGCAATCCCATTTTTTATTAAATCAGCAATACTCATTTTCTCCGTGCAGTGGAAAAAATTGAGTAAAACATGAGAACTTATTGTGTTTTTTTTCTTGTCATTTGAATGGGGCTTGGTATTCAGTAAAGAATTTTTCGTTATAAAACACATTAGTGTTACTTGAAATCAGTCAAGTAATCACAACCATCAGATGTAAATGAGTAGGTAAGGCCAAATGAGCCACAGTATTAGTGAGTTAGACCCGTGAAAGGGTAAAGCCATTTAGAGGATTACGAAATAATCCATAAAATATAAATAAAATCAATCTACCCATTTGCAATGATGGTTTTAACGAAAAATTAAAAATATATATATATATATTGGTTGGTGTGTAAAAAGTGTTATTTTATGTTTTAGGAGTGTAAAAAATCTTTGTCCTAGGATCTTGAATTTAGTGTAATTATCACTGCACATGAAACAATAATATTTTTTTACGAAGAAATTTTTTTCTGAAAGCATATCACTTTGTGATGTCATTATTTATTAAAATAATACACAAATAACTTTGTTTACATCACTTTAATATATATATAACCTCTACATGTTTCATAAACAATGTTCACATCATCAGGAGCAAGTATATATATTTATTATTTATATGATTTAAACAAAGTTATTTGTGTATTATTCTAATAGACAATAATATGTTAAATGGAAGAAAGGACTCACCATTAGGAATATTGGCACTCGTTTCTTCCTGTATTGTTCTTCTCACAGCAATGGCACTGAACACGTAACTGTTTGCACGATATTGGCGCTGATGTAAAGATGTAATAAAATAAGTGAAGTAAGATCTCGCGCGGATGCGGTTTTTTTACAGTGAGTTATGTGGGATATTGAAACAGACTGACATATACATATATAAATATATACAATGTGCACAGAAAAGTGTAGGAATCGAAGTATGTAGGACAAAGGAACAATAATATTCTCTCAGTACAGTGGTCGCATGTATGTATATAGGTATGCATGAGATGTATGTATAATGCATATTGGCGAAACCATTGGTTAAAGGAGGAGGAAGCGCAACACAAAAACCCAAAAATTAATACAAAACGTTTTTTTTTTCAAACAGTTGTAATAACCCTACCCCTCTCCTGCGTAAAATGAATGCTTCTACCTTCCCCCGTTGTGAAAAGTAATGATTTCTCCTGTCTGATTTGCAACTTCTCGCGGTACGTCAACCCTTCAATCTTATTGAATTAATATGTCGCGTTGTGTCAATTTTTTGTTTCGACAGTGGAATTCATTGGAAGATTTATTTTGTTGTTGTGGTAACTTTGGTTCTTTTAGATGAGGCGTGTTATATTCTGTATGGTTTAAAATAAGACAATGACCGACTACCCTGATTTTAACTACCTTTTTCCTACCTTGTTTGCTCGCCAAAATGTTTCTGGTTACTGCAGTTGATGATGTGCTAATACAATGGGACAATTAAATACAAGTACATGAAATTTTCTATAGACAAATTCAATTCAAGATGCACAAGATTCTAGGTTAATGATTTGACTATGGATTTGTTAATTTTGTGAGTTATTTCTACGAGTAATTATTTTTAGGAATGGCTAGAGACAAAACATGTGTTGCTTCGGTTGGTCTCCGTCCAAATCCCATCCGTCAACGTGGCCAGCTCGAGAACAGCCAAGTTCACGGTCCAACTCCAACATCTCCAGAAATTAATTGAATATCGCTCAGCGACAGGTGAAATAATGACATGTAAAATAATGAAATAAAATGGTAAAAACATTCGAAACTATAACTGAACAAGAAACTGTTGTTATAATACAAAACCTAAAAACTGAGTCCGCACCAGGTTTTGATGGGATAACCGTTGAAATTCTGAAAAAAAATCTTAACTTTTTGAAAAAACCTATTTAACATATCATAAATAATAGTCTTAAGAAAGGAATTTTTCCATCTTTTACAAAAAAACTATTATTTCACCGATTTTTAAATCAGGTGAAATTAATCAATTAATTAAAGAAATTAATAACTACCGACCTATATCAGTATTATCAAATATCTCAAAAAATTTTGAAAAGGTAGCAAAAAAGCAATTACTAAAATTTATTGAAACTAATAATATATTGAGTGACCAACAATTTGGATTTCTCGCAAAAATAAGCACACAGGACGCAATCATAGATTTAACAACAAAAATTCATCAAGCACTAGACAAAGGCATAAAACTCTTGCAATATTCATAGTCCTAAAGAAAGCCTTTGAAAGCATAAGTCACAAAAAATTACTGTACAAGCTTAACAAAATAGGAATTATAGATAATGCCAAAATGTGGATAGAAAGTTTCCTGAACTCTAGAAATCAATATGTAAAAATAAATGACACTCTCAGTGAACCGAAGACAAGTGACTTTGGAAAACCACAAGGCACCATATTGGGCCCTCTTCTATTCATATTATATGTTAATAATATCTTTGTATTACCATTAACAGGAAAACTCATTTCATATGCAGATGACATTGCAATTATATTTCAAGCGAATTCATTGAATGAACTTGAAATAATTGCTAACAATGATATCAATAAGTTAAAATAATGGTTTGATAAAAACTTATTAACATTAAAAATTGAAAAAAAAAATTATATTATTTTTAGTATTGTGGGACTACTTTAACTCATCCCACATATGATAACACTTGTATAATTACTCCGCCGCCTGAAGCCCCGGAAGAGCTAGGCGCGAACGGGAACTCTCCGTCATTCTAGTTTTAACTTTCGACCAGACCACCACTCTCCACTACCACCGTCTCCGCGTTCGCATAACTTGTAAATTTATTCTCGCAAATAAATTCAACAAAGATCGCAGACCTTTATCTTTCAATCATCCAAATTCCTTGAACATTGATTTACGGTACCGGCAGCCACCGTAAATTACACTCCACACATCGCTAACATACTGGTGACCCCTCGCTGCCATACTGGTGACCCTCGACATTTCTTTGGGTGATAATAATATTTAGTGGACACGGTAGGTCGAACGTTGAAGCTGGAATCCTGGACAATCGAGTAAGTTTCTTCCAATCTCATTACTTTCAATCTCATTTTCTACATTATTAAGTCCAGTATATTTATTAGAGTCTGATCGTCGAATTATAAAGCACATTTCAAAAAAAAAACATTATTGTCCCACCAATTCTGATACTTAAGTATATCAAATATACCCACTAATCTGAACCAAAAAACTCGTATATTTGAATAGTATAGTGCCAAAAAATCTCAATTTCAGTGAAACACCGCACCAGCAGCTGCAGACCAAGCATCAAATTCACCGCAGAACGCAACAATTTCTGCAGACCAACATCAATTTCATCGCAGATCAAGGATCTACCGGATTTACTACGCAGGCAGAACTCCAGTTCCGGACCTCGTAACATCCAATCATACATCAATGCCCAGTAATCACCACCAAGTAACGAACCATAATTAATCCTACATACAGTGATTTTACAGCTAAATTTCCGAATACGAACATTCTAAAATAACTTTTTTAAAAAAATTTTTTTGCAAGTGTACAATATTGTTACATGTCTATTAAATTAAGTGACCAGACAAGTTGAACTCGTCACAGTACATTCACATTATTTACGTTGTATGCACTCTAGATTAAGGGATTTTTGAAATTTTCGGATACCATCAATCTAACATTTTTGAATTTTTTAAATTTTTTTTTTTCAAAATCTAAATTTACGGTCGTCATTGCTTTTGTTTCCTTGCTATTTTTACACATATATCTGCCTATTTTATACTGCCTATTGCTTGCCGTATTATCAAAACAATATGTCATTCGAGAATAACCAGACATCGAACGAAATCCACGGTAATAATTCCACAATGGACACAACAATAAACTCTGTCTCGGTTAAACTACCCGCGTGCTGGCGCGACAACATTGCACTTTGGTTCGCACAAGCTGAAAGCCAATTTTCTAACTCAAGACTAAAGGATGATCTCACCAAGTACAACATTATTGTTGCCGCTTTGGATATGGAGACCCTCAGGACCGTAAGCGACATCGTCATTAATCCTCCTGCAGCAGACAAGTACACTCAAATCAGCACTCATCGAGAGGTTACAAGATTCTGAAGAAAAGCGACTCACTCGTCTTCTAACCGGACTACAGCTCGAGGACAGGAAACCTTCTGGACTGCTTCGACTCATCCATGAACTCGCTGGTCCCGGGCTATCGGAAAGCCCAATCGTACGCGTATTTGGCTGCAAAGACTCCCGCAATACATTCAGGCCATACTTACCGCACTACCCGACGACAATCTGTTACAACTAGCATCTGCAGCAGATAAAATCTCGGAAGTTTATCAAAAAAATGAATGTGAAACTATGGACAATAAACAATGCAATGGCATCCCGAACTCGGATCCAAACATAAGTGCTATATTACAAAATTTACAAGAACAAATTTCGGCACTCACTCTAGAAGTCAGTCGACTTAAAACGACTCGGAGAGATGATCATGGACAGGCAAGCATTAATTTCGAAAACCGAAATCCCAGCACCCGCCGCGAATGGCGTCATCCATCGACATCGTACCCAAATTCCGCGCGCCAACCTCATTCCAGGTCACGCGGTAGACCGTTAAACACCAATAATACCGCACACGGCTGCTGCAGGTACCACGCAAAATTCGGTAACAAATCACATAATTGCATTAAACCATGTACCTTTATTAATAACAAGTCGGGAAACGACAATGGAAACCCGCAGTAGGGACGTGCGATTTTCCTCAAAAAACTTATCGTCTCTTCATCCACGAACTCGTGACGCGACAGAAATTTTTAATTGACACTGGTGCCGACGTATCTGTTCTCCCAAAATCAAGCTGGAACACGACCAATACGGTCACCACAGATACATGCCCCACCACATTATACAGTGCTAGTGGGAAACATATAAAAACATACGGTACAAAAACAATAAACCTCCAATTTGGCCTCCGCCGCGATATGAAGTGGAAGTTCATCATCGCAGACGTTTCGAAAGCCATTTTAGGAGCAGACTTCTTACACTTCTTCAACTTAAGCGCCAACTTAAATAAAGGAACCCTAACGGACCAGTCAACAGAATTGCAGATTAGAGGAGCTTCGCTGCAAGGACCCTCATCTGGCATATCGACGCTGTCTACAAGTCAAAAATACCGGAACATCCTACAAAAATACTCAACACTGACTCGACCCAACATCAAGAGTCAAGACGTTCCGAGTCACAACGTCACTCACGTCATAGAAACCAAGGGACCGCCGGTAACTGAACGAGCCCGCAGGATGGCACCAGCACTGCTTGAAGCCGCAAAGAAGGAATTTAAATTTATGATGGAGCAAGGGATTTGCAGGCCGTCCAAAAGTAGCTGGGCGAGCCCACTACACATGGTGAAAAAATCCAACGGGGAATGGCGCCCTTGCGGCGATTATAGGCGTTTAAACGCAATAACGACGCCAGACAAATTTCCGATACCACAGCTCCATGACTTCGCACACAAATTAAATAAGGCGAAAATGTTCTCTACAATTGACCTAGTGCGCGCCTACAATCAAATCCCAGTCGACGAGGCGGACATACCGAAAACCGCAATAATAACACCGTTTGGCTTATACGAATTTACATCGATGCAGTTTGGACTATCTAACGCAGCCCAAACCTTCCAAAGATTTATGCACGCTATAACAAGAGATTTAGAATCATGTTTCGTGTATATAGATGACATTTTAATTGTATCAGAAAAAGAGCAAGAACACCTAAAACATTTAGATGCCCTTTTCCAACGCCTCACAGAAAACAACCTGATAATAAACCTCAACAAGTGCAAATTTGGTCTACCAGCCGTTGATTTTCTAGGACACACAATATCACCGGACGGTATCACTCCCATCAAGGAGAAGGTGAAAACGATTGAAGATTTTCCACTTCCCAAAACAATGCAAGGTTTAAGACATTTTCTTGGAATGCTGAACTACTACAGGAGATTTTTGAAAAACTCAATCAGCACCCAAATTAAACTTTTCAACTTCACAGCAGGCTACAGGAAAAATGACAAAAGAATCCTCACTTGGACTCCGGAATTGACAGCTGCGTTTGAGGAATGCAAAAATCAGCTGGCAAACGCCACCCTCCTCGCGCACCCGGATCCCCAGGCAAAAATCGCCATAATGGTCGACGCGTCTGATTTGGCAATCGGCGCATCCCTCCAACAGTTCAAAGGTGATGCATGGCAACCTTTAGGATTTTTCTCCCGTAAATTTACACCCGCTCAATGTAAATATAGCACGTTCGACCGGGAGTTAACAGCATTATTCGAAGCAATTAAATATTTTAGAAATGAAATAGAGGGTAGAAATTTCACAGTCTACACCGATCACAAACCAATTACGTTTGCGTTCAGCGAGAAACGCACTTCAAGCTCACCGCGTCAGAAAAGACAACTAGATTTCATTTCACAGTTCACCACCGACGTCAAACACATCTCCGGTCATCACAACACCGTAGCAGATACGCTGTCTCGAATAGAAGAGATAAACAGCCCCTCTGCTATTGATTACAGACGTATGGGGAAAGAGCAGAGTCACGACGACGATCTTATTAAGGCGCATGAGGATTCCTCTCTTGTCTTGCGGAAAATGATAATTCCCGACACGGACGAATTATTATGGTGCGACATCTCCACTGGTCGTGTGAGACCTTTTGTTCCTCGAGACATGAGAGAACAAGTTATAGCCAACGTACACAACGTATGCCACCCAGGCGCCTCCAGCACCTCCAACAGCATACGTCAGAGATTCGTCTGGCCCAAGATGGCAAAGGAAATCAAAACCTTCGTCAAACAGTGTGTCGCTTGCCTTAAAGCCAAAGTATCACGACACACAACTGCACCCACAGCGACATTTATCCTGCCCGAGGACCGATTCAGAAACGTCCACATCGACTTGGTCGGCCCTCTACCAGCTTGCAATGAGTACAAATACCTCCTAAAAATGATTGACAGGTACACTCGCTGGCCAGAAGCAGTGTCATTAAAAGATATGTCCGCAGAAAACGTAGCTACAGCCTTAATGTCACAATGGATAGCTCGACACGGCATTCCAGAAACAATCACCACAGACCAAGGACGACAATTTGAATCTTGTCTTTTCAGGAGCCTTACTAAAAAATTCGGTATCAAACATAACCGAATCACCGCCTACCACCCGCAATATAACAGAATTATTGAAAGGTGGCACAGGACCCTTAAAGCATCTCTGATGGCGCGTGATAACTCGGACTGGTTGGAAAATCTCCCGATCATCCTACTCGGTTTGAGATCAACAGTCCGCGAAGACATAAAATGCTCACCCGCTGAGATCACGTACGGAAGAACACTTAGGCTACCATCTGAATTCTTCACCACAGCCCACCGCGAAGAACCCGACACCTACGTCGGACGCCAACAAAAAAGGTTTGATGAGATGAAACCCACTCCCGCTAGTAACCACAGCGCTGGAAAATTTTTCATCCACAAGGATTTACCGCATTCATCACACGTTTTCCTACGCACTGACGCCGTAAGGAAACCACTTCAAAACCCCTACGAAGGACCTTTCGAAGTCAAAGAACGTGACGATAAAACTTATGTTATCATGGTCAACGGTAAACCAAAAAGAGTCTCAATAGATCGACTGAAACCTGCATTCTTTCAAAGCACAGAAGAAATTTCATCAAGAGGAACCGTCACACAGCCTCCAATAACAAAAATGACAACTCGATCCGGAAGACATGTTCATTTCCCTGACCGATATCAAGCGCAGTAACAATTTGGCAATACCACAATTAAGGCACAGTAATTTAAAAAAAAAAACTAACCAGAAACCTTATATTGACGTATCCATAAATTTCATAAATTATTTTGTAACTATCATATCGCAAATGTCAGACAATCTAATAAATTACTGTTACTAAAAAACAAAAACAAAAAACAATATAAAATTTACAATCAATAATACGCATATATAAGCATTAAGGTGTCCCAGGACATAAGGAAGAATTTTTTTTTCATGAATTTAAATATGCATACCCTCTTATTTTATTCCATTTGATCCCAATAACTCATATAATAAATATTATTTTGATTAAACACCGACAACCCGTGCCGACTTGATGCCAAACATATGGTTCAGAGTTAATATGGAAAGATTTTCAACTTTCATTTTTGTCGGATTAATAAAATTTAAAAATGCAAAAATGTTCAATTATGTAGTATTTTATATTTAAAAATGGTTTATTGATTAAATTTTTTCTTCATAGTTTGTTTTTTACAGTCAGGATAAATCTTCCGGTGTTCCTGAACGCATCGTAACGAAAATTATTTGTGTTCCTCTTCGACCGTGAGATTAGGTCATGAAAATCTTGCATTAACTTAACAGTTCTTTCAGCTGTATCATTCACTACCCTCAGCGGCGACACCTTCTTTCTGACTTCTTGATACGAAGCATTATTTGACCACATCGTAGGGAATTCGTTAAGAAAACTGGCATCTGTTTTCAGACGATCAAACAAATACTTGCTCTTGACTGAAATGAAGTCGTAAATATTTTTCTCTGAAACAAAAGTCATTAAATTATGATATGAACAAAAACCTCAATACAAAACATAATTTAAACTACTTAATAAACTTACCATACAATTTACCATCAAAATCTTCCTTCGATGGGATGTAACGTTTGTCATGGGTTGATAATTTTTTTTTTTGATATTTCGAGCATTTTTATTTTAGTTGTTTGATCCACAGCGTCGTCAAACAGCGATAAAATAGATCCTTCATCGGTCAAATACCATAACTGCTTACTGAACAGAAATAAAGCTGCCATTGAGATGTTTTCATCAATTTTTTCTTAAGCCTTCATCGATGTCGAAAAGCACAAGTCCTGGTAAGGTGCTATAATACATTGTAACCATGGCTTGACATAGGATGTTACTATGAACAGGCAAACGTCTAAAAGTGCCGCCTTATCCTTACCGGTAATTTTAAATTGCGCACAAATTAATGATATTTTCAAGGAATAAAGCGCCTTTGCCATCTATCGAGCACCTGGAGGCCGAATCTTAAATTTTCTCGCTGTATCTCCTCCTAAAACTATCACACAGAGCTCTAAAAACTCTCAATAGTAATCTCCAAGTATTTTTGTTGTCAGTGCAGTACGGTAAAAGTCAAGCAAATCATCGATTTCAGAAGCGGTTAGGTGCAATATGAGATTTTCTCTGTAGCACTGAATTTTATCGGGATCAACATTTTTACAGTTATCTCGAAACTTTTTGAAGAGTGGTATGTCAGGGCTTGTAGTTACTTGACTGATTTTTACTTCAAAAACAGCTTTTAATACCAACTATGGCTATATTTGGTATATATTGACAGTTAAATTCACTTTCCGGATATTGTAGAACAAAACTTCAGGAACTTGTCCATTAGATGGCAGTTTAGAACCCGATATTTGGTGTTTTACGACTCCTATTAAAAATATATTATTTTTAGAAGTGCGTAAATCTAACAACATCTTGCATGAACAAGTGATTTTCGTTTACTAACAAAATAGCAAGTTACTACAAGCTCATCAACACGTTTGCTCGCTGGCGTCTTAATGTACAAGTACTGACATCTTTCGATGCAAGTCGGCACGGGTTGCAGTTGTCCAAAGTAAACGAAAATTTTTTTATAAATGTTTTGTCATTATTAAAATAAAATTAGAGGGTATGCGTTCAAAAATAACAACTTTAATTTTTTTGGGACACCCTAATAAGCATCCTACAAAAAAACTCTTTATTATGTAAATATTCACAATACTATGTACTCTATCAAAAGTGCATTAATAAAAACAACAATAGAATCATAGTAAACACAGGTAGCTCGGTACTACTCTAAGTACATTGCGACTAGCGCTCGCCGGAAACCAACAAAAATGCCAATACTATGTACAGCACAATCATGTTTACCTTTATTTATGTTGCTACCTACTGATATTAGTCAGGCCACTCATAGGTACGCAGTTACTATGCAGCGGCGGCATCTTGCAACGTATTATTATTATTATTTTTTTTACCATTGCTGCTATATTTTACTATTGTTATTATTTTCCTGTCGCAAACTGTGCGCAATAGTATTACAACAGTATGTACCTTACATTATGTACCTTACATTGTAAATAGACTTGTGTTTTTATAAATTATTATTGACATTATAAAATATTCATTGTTGTTAATATATACTATATGTCTTTGTATCGCGTAGAGACGCTGGTGGGGAGGTATGTGGGACTACTTTAACTCATCCCACATATGATAACACTTGTATAATTACTCCGCCGCCTGAAGCCCCGGAAGAGCTAGGCGCGAACGGGAAGACAACTCTCCGTCATTCTAGTTTCAACTTTCGACCAGACCACCACTCTCCACTACCACTGTCTCCGCGTTCGCATAACTTGTAAATTCACTCTCGCAAATAAATTCAACAAAGATCGCAGACCTTTATCTTTCAATCATCCAAATTCCTTGAACATTGATTTACGGTACCGGCAGCCACCGTAAATTACACTCCACACATCGCTAACATACTGGTTACCCCTCGCTGCCATAGTATAAACAAAAAAAACCCTTTTATTACTTTAAATATTAAAATACATTCAAAAAAATTCACATCAAAGAGATCAACTTGCCAAAATAATGACTGTTTATTCATAGGAAATAAAAATGAAATTAAATATTTAGGTGTAATAATAATAGATAGTCACGTTAGGTGGAAAACTTACATAAACAATATCATAAATAGATTAAGAAAACTCATTTACATATTTATTAGTCTAAGAAATATACTTAACTTAAAAATTCTTAAAAATATTTACTACGCTCTAGCCTATTAAATAATACAATATTGTATCGTTGCATGGGGGGGAACTTACAAATCATCACTTTTACCGCTGGAAATCACTCAAAGGCTGTTAATAAAAATTTTAATAAAAAAACCATCAGACTACCCAACCTTACAACTTTTCCAAGATTTTCAAGTCCCATCACTAAAAAATACATATACAAAAAATACGCTGCTTCAAATCCACAAAGATCTCTATAAAAAGTCACACCATGCCATGGTTCGTGTCGAGAGCAATAGGCAAAATACAATGGGTCACTTATGCACTCCATTAATGCACACCAGTTTTGCACAACACTATTACACGTATACTGGAGTGGTGTGGTTTAATCAACTAACGACAGAGATGAGATTAGAACCGGACTATAATAAATTTAAAAATAAAATAAACTTCACTATCTTAATGATTTAACGAATTAGAATGACGATGATATCTCACTATATAATTTTATAAATTATTGTATAAAAAAACTAAAATCTCTTCACTTTATATGTTTTTTTATTCTTTTTTTCTTCTATTTACATTTTGTATGTTAAGTTTTTTATTTTTTTTCCCTTTACACACGAGTTTTAGACTCTTGTAAAGGTAAACATGTTAATTTTTATTGAAATATGTTCTTACTATGTAAATTTAAATATTTATACTGTATTTTATAAAATAAATAAAAATATTTAAAAAAAAAATGTTTTGCCTCTTGCCGAAGGGTGATGAAGGTAGGGTTCCTTTGAATTCTGATATGTAGGTCCTTGGTGGTAAATGATTATGATGATGTTGATAATGATGATGATTGGTGAAGATTCATCTTATACCGTTAGGTACAAGGAGCTGTGTGGGCATGATAGCCTGATGTCAGGAACCATTTGAGGTACGTGGGTGGCGCGAGGTTTAGGTCGCGTCAACCTCCCCCAAATTAGTGATGGGATAAGCTCTGCCAGCATGCCGAAAGTTAGAAGTCCACTCCACTAACCTCAAACATAAACATATACTGAAGTGGTTTGCATCAGCAATGTCAGGAGCTCGGGAGTCCAGTGAACACCCCTCTGGTTTACGCTTGTAAGAATAAGTTAGATTCAGCTTCAGTTTGTTCGCCTTCGCCTCTGCAGTCACGTTACTCCAAATAGCTCCTGGCTCCAGTATATACAGCTTCTCGTTCCAGTAGAGGTAATGACACATGTATATTATATGTGCAATACGGAACATACTTCAAGTCTTTTGTCCACACTCAAAATTGTCATATCAATATTTAATTTGGATGAAGGCATCCATCCGACATAACAAATTTTTCCGGGACGGGAGATCTTACTACACTTTCAAGTCATGGTCACTCGCTCTATCGTTTGTTACCTTCCGTTCGCTTCAAATATCAAAGAATGGTAGAAAATGGTATCCTCGACTTCCGGCGCTAAGAATCAGGGATACAAGAATCATCAGGTCGTGAATCTGAAATCATCCGATCTCCGTCACCTCAAACGGTTTCAGTCAGAGTCAATTCACAACCTAATTCTAGATGATTTCTCCTCCTGTGGGGTAAATATTTATTGGATGTGACAGGAAGGTTGTCGGAAAATCTTCGAAACAACTTCATATTCATTACGATCCCTTCGTTCTGCCAACGAGAAAATCTCCCCCATACGTCAGAAAAGGATAGCATAGCCATTATCTGCTTTGTTCCTTCGTCTACCAAGCTAACTCGAGTAGGAAAACCCATTGGCAATCTTCGTTTCCTTCGATTGGAACTCCGTGAAAGCGTCCTCTCACCAGCTGAAAATACTCGAAACAGGGGTCTATCCAGGGTAACCATCTTAGGCTGGTCTTCCAACAACTTCGACAGAAACCGATGCTTTAACAGGATAACTCAACCACATCAAGGACGCGGGAATAGACCAGCGCCGCCCTACTAGAATAGACGCTCTTCCGATATCTAGGGTTCCAACTTTGCTAACACTAAAAAAGTCCCTATTAGGCGAGCCAATTACCAATTTCAATTTCTTTGCTTTTGTCGCTTTGGTAAGATAGGATAGCCCACGGAAAAGTCGCACACTTCGTCCCAAGCCAAACTTATGTGAATGAAAATCTCAATTGAAAGAATAGGGAAGACAGACAGATATGTTTTCTCGGCGATTACCTTCAATCCGCTGCGTTAATTCCGTGAATAAGTTTGGTAATATCAAATATATTGAATTTCCAAGGAAAATACGAGAAAATAACAGATGTTAAAGCAAATAATTAACCGTTCGCCGGCTTCCTGAACCGATTGCTCATATTATCAAAGACATCGCATAAATACAATGGTTTATATTTTACGAATTCCGTATTAGGTATACGTTAAATATAACTACTGAAGAATTATTAAATCATATTAAATTACGAAAAATACACTAACCCGGAACCCAACTAATGCCTTTTGTTCAATAAATATTTTTTTACATAAATAGAATATAAAACAGCGCCCTGAGGTGATTTTTAACTAAAACGGCCCTTTAAAAATCAGCCAAATATTATTAATGTCAAATGATAATTTTTTTACAACGCTATTTTGTGATAAAATAGCCTTATAAGCCCTGAACAGAGCACTAGTGGGATTTTGAATGAATAGCTTTGAATTCAAATCTAGAGTTAAAGGAAATTGCCTTGCAGCCATCTTGTATGACTAAATTTTGAACTGATTTTTATACAATTTTGATTGTGATGTTAATGCAGTTATAACGGCTTGTGATTTTTGATCTATTTGATAAGACAAGGAATAGGACACATCATTAAAAATATTAAGTAAGTTACGTAAATTACATTTTCCTCCTCACCCCGGGACATCAAAGTGTTCACGAATAGCTCCATCCAGGCCTTTTAAAGTGCATGTAAAAAGTGCGTCGTCTTTAAAACATTTCAGAACTTCCTCGAATTCAAATATGGTCAAATCATTCGTAAACCGGGAATAGTTTCATCTCTTTTGAGAAATTGGAAATGAGACAACATGGTCCAATTTTTCCTCTAGTATTTACTCAGTGTGTTAAGTTTCATGTATTTATTTTGTGTATGTATTTTATATGTACAAAAATTTTATCAACTTATTCTTCAACCTATGCTTCAGTTTAGAACTAATCACAATCGTGAGATTTCCAATACAAAAGTAATTTTAGCAAGAACTAAACAAAATTACATATTTTATTTCTATGGGTTAAAAAACATTTTTTAAAAAAATCTGCCTGTTTTGCCAACGTATTATGATTTCTTATATTTTTCAAGTCAATATCGGTCCAGTTATCTACGGCGCAACCGTGTTCGGGATATTAATATAATTTTAAGTTATCAATTTGATTCTGCTAGACCCCCAGAGAAGACATAATAACATTTGATTAATATATGTGTATACTAAATAGTATAAAACTAAGTCACTGTCCGCGTATGTCTGTTTGTTCTTCTAAACTATGCAACGGAGTTTGATAGGGTTTTCACTATCTATTCACTGTTTTATATAATACATGGATATAATATTTATATAAACTAGAGAAAAGTCGAACAACGCCGGGTACACTAGTATATATATATATATATAGAAGAGCTCCACGGAAGATCGAAAGGGTATAGGACGACATAAAGGACTTTTCGCTAAACTTCAAAAAGAAGATACCTGATCATAATGGCTGAAGACGAAATGCAAATTTACTTTAATACTTGTAATAGACCACTGATATTAATATATCTCTTATCATTTGGCAACATTTCAGAGATAATCGACAGACATGATAAAAACGCCTATTAATTGCAATATTTACACCAGAGTGTAGATATTATGACTACGAATAAAATTGTAAAAACACTAAAAGGTAAACAGTTTTATTTTCATTACTAAATGTAATTGTGTGTACCTACTTATGAGTAATGAACGTTTCAACTAGTCAATAAGATCTGAATTTTTAATTGAAACTACGCAAGAACTGAACAGCGGGCTTTTTAAATTCGCATTACTCAGCTTATCCACCAATCCATAGTTCAAACACGATTTTCTAAACAAATGAATGACAATCACAATGTCTTCAATATCGATTGTCATACGTCAGACAATTTGCATTTTGTTTCACGTTAGTTTTCTTGAATAATAACTAGCACTGTGCTCGCCGCAATGGAATACTTGCCTGATTACTCTATACAGGGCTTAAAAGAAACTGGGTTCAACGCTTACGCCGACAATGGTGGAAGTATTGTGGCCATAGCAGGAGAAGACTACGTTGTTGTTGCTGCAGACACTCGCCTTAGCACAGGCTTCTCCATTTATACAAGAAGTCAGAAGAAACTATTCAAGCTTTCCGAGACGACCGTCCTTGGTGCGACAGGATGTTGGTGCGACATACTGACTCTAACCAAGTTATTGCGAGCCCGCATGCAAATGTACCTGCTTGATCATCGCAAACCCATGACCACCCCCGCCGTGGCCCAGATGCTATCTACAATGCTGTACTATAAAAGATTCTTCCCTTACATCATACCTAATGTGCTGGCAGGATTAGATAACGAAGGAAAGGGCTGCGTGTACGGATACAATCCCATTGGTCATTTCGAGCGATTTAACTTCAAGGCTGGTGGCTCAGCAAGAGCTCTGCTGCAACCGTTTCTGGATAACCAAATTGATTTCAAGAACCTTCCCTGCACAAACAATGAACCAATCGAAAAGGAGAAGGCTATCAAGATTGTGAAAGACGTTTTCATTTCTGCTGTCAAGCGCGATATCTACACGGGAGACAGTATCTTAATCAACGTCATTACAAAGGATGGAATTGAAGAAGAAACCTTTGATTTGAGGAAAGATTGATTTGATAATGACTCTCAACATTAACTCCTTACACTTTTTTTTAATTCTTAAATAAATGAAAATTTCATACCCTATCTCCTTCGTTCATATTTAACTAATAATGAATATTTTATTTTTTTTTGGACATTCGACATTCCACTCGAATAAAGAGTAGGTCGAACCAATCGTTGTTCGAGTGGAATAAATTCGTCGAGAATCGAGGCCCAATATGCAAGTACGCATCTCTGTGGGCCGCGGTTAGAATCCCATAGATAGATATATCATCTCTTGATAGCGCAATCCATTCACCATAACTGTTACTCCAGCCTCATTTTCGAAAAAGTAAGGTCCAATGACTCCGCTGGACCATAAACCGCAAAAAAAAACCCTGTATAATAGACATTATATTTAAGTCTGATGAAACTTCACGCCCACTTCCATATCTAATCTATTAGATATTTATCTACATTTCTAGTAAGTAGCTGATTAGGTGAATTTAATCTGTCTATGGGTAAGTGGGTATCTGAAATGACTGTATTGCTGTAATTATTACAGACCTTATCACACTCTTCCTAGTTGTAACTGTATTCTAATGACGATGATGCAAATAATTGTGATTTTTGTTTGAATGGGAGTTCTGGAGCCAGTTAGACTACGGCATCCACAATCATTTGGGCATGTTGTGAGGCTGAAGGTAGTGGGATTAGAAGGATATGAGTAAGAGCAAGGTGGGGAAGCACTTACTACTCTGCCATGACACATGACAATAAACTGGAAATCACGAATTAGTTTTTAGCAGAGCCATAGATAATAATCTAACGTGTTAAAAGTAACCGCTCGTCATCCTTTTTTGTTTTGAGATGGTCAAGTCTCATAATTTATGACCTCTTTTGTTAAAGGGTCCGGACTCAAACCATTACATATTGTCACGAATTCTTCTGTTCAAGATTTTAATATTATTACATCTCAGGAGTACTGAAAATATTTATGTAAACTCTTTTCTCAATCCCAGGGATAAGTGATTTTATTTAATTTAAATACCCTAACTTTAAAACACAATTGAATTATTTTGTTTACCACGTATTAGAACGCATTTACGTCTCTAAAAAATCCACAGGAAATAAGGGTTAGTAATTAGTTTATAATAAGACTTACCAATTCATCATCTTAGTGCATTCCAAATAATTATAAGAAACAAACACAGTCACATACAGTAAAATACTCAAGCTGTTAGAAAAACCACACTTTCTACACTAAATAATTTTAACCGCGCTCGTGTCCCGTCGATGAATTCTTTTCTGACGCGTCTCCCAACTTTTACTGCCTTGACTATATTACAACGCTGACCGACCCTGACTATGCTTGATCGTCTTCGAACCTTGACTCCCCTCGACTCTACTGACTCTATTTGACCGTCTCCCAAACCTTGAACCTCTCTCGACTGTCTCTCAACCTAGATTTTCTTGACCGTCTCCCCGCGCTTTCAAACCCTGACTATCTTCCCGCGCTCTTTAACCCTGACCCTCTCGACTGTCTCCCAAATTAGACTCTCTTGACCGTCTCCCCGTTCTACCCAATCTAGTCTCTCTCGACTGTTCCCTCACGCTTCCCAACCTAGACTATCTTGACCGTCTCCCCGTGCTACCCAATCTAGACCCCCGTCCAACCCTCACACTCCCCGACTGCCTTCATCTTCCCCATCCCGTCGTCTCTTCCCCTAAATCATTCACGCCCTTCGCCATTTATCAATTACCTAATTTATGTTTCCGAATTCTGAAAATTTTGTATATTCAAGGACAGAATCGCACTAAAATACCACATATATTATAAGCCCTAGAATCCTTCGCATAAAATTCAATCGTTCCAAAGACAATAAATTGTTACTTCTTAAATAACTGTCAAATTTTTTGTCCCAAGGAATGAATCTCGACCCCTTCAGTCCAGTGGCGTGTCGGCCCACCAATTTCTTAGCCTGGAAAATTACCCACACGGTCTAGGATGTATTAAATATCTATTATATTATAGTTTTATTTTTAAATCTTCTTGCAGGATTTTAATTTAATCAAGCAACTTCCAAACTCGTCCTGTTAAAATGTTATTTACCTCGCTAGTCATAATTATAATTCGTCCAAATCCTTAACAAAATTACTTAACTATATTTCACGGCGTATTCCCTACTTAATAAGTCACTTAGTAACATTGCTTAGCGAAGTTTAATTGTTTCTTTTTGACTTTGTTAGGGTTTTTTTTCTGTCCACCCCAATCTGCCAAACTTGTTGCGACTGCACTCTGCTAAATCTAAGAATTCAAAATAACACCACGGAGGTCTTTGCTAAACGCAGTGCATGTTCCTAGTTTTTTGCTAGCATCATAAATTCAATCACTTGTTTTAAAATAGATTTAACTTCAACATCTGGTACAGTCACTATTTCGTGAAATCAACTCAAAAATTCTTTCTTATGATAATAAATCAACAAGGTAGGTGTTGCCTGCCTATTTCGAAGTTTCCTCAACCCCTCAGATTGGTTGCATTTCATTATTTGGCGTAAATAAAAAAAAAAACGACACGCCCCGGTTCCCGCTAGTTCCCAGTATCTTAACTAGATGTCACCTCTGATCACGTTTTGATTGGAGAAACCAAAATTCATCAATTAATACAATAAACGGAAAAAAATTCATCCCAGGGCAAGTTCATCACACAGTTTTAAAGTTGCTGTAATGAAAAATACGATATGCATATAATATTACTAATAATGAGGATGTTAGTGCAATTTCACGCGTCCCATATACATTTTGAAAATAATAATACTACTAACTTTTTAGAAAGACAAGTAAATCTAAAAATATACAGTATGACTACCTATATGTTTATAAAACGAATACAGTGGGTAGTATATTAATAATAAAATAACATCTCTATAAACAAAGAACCCCTGTCCTTCCTACTCCCAACACAACACAAACAGACATATATGTAATATATGACCACGGTTGGCTACTGTTGCTGATGCTTGGGCAGATGCTGATGCAAAAACATGCAATTTTAGTAGGGTTTTTTAGGAAAAAAATACAAGGCCTCTAAGTCTATAACAGCCAGGTAACATTTTAAATACCCATATGAGGTGAAAATTGTGAGGCGCATATGACGCCGTTGTATTTGTGTAAAGAACCTTAACATTAAATTCAGTAAATTTAAATGATTAACCACCTTATGGAAAATAAGAATCTAGTAAATGAAAACAAAATGAAGTACCTCTTATATGGAGTCATCTAATTGACAATAAATAAAGAGATAAACGAGAAATCAATGAATTTCAGATATTATTACAATGCTAGATGGTTCCGTTTGAATGGGTGTGTTCAATGGATCCTAAATGAGGTCTACGCACTCAAATAGGTACGAACTTAAATGCATTAAGTTAACAGGTGGGTTTCGAAGCGCGAAATAGCCTTCAAAATGTTCCGAATGGTCGAGACACCAATTATTGCATATCTGTTTACCTTTCTGAAACGAATATCGTGATTAATATAACAATTTTAATTAAAAATCCAATCAAGATCCTGGGAATACGATTAAATATCAGTCACTGAAACATACGTCAAAAGAATTATTATTGGATAAACAATATATGCAGTAAAATTACACCAAAGAAGGGCTATTACAAAAAAAATAAGATGAAAAATCTTAGAATATATAATTTTTAGGTAATTAGTTAGCCAGTGAACAGATAATAAATACTAGAAATTCCTTTTCCGCAGCTATGCAATTCAGGGCACGCTCCATCTCTCTTACACTGCCTGATATTGTATAAAAAAAATCTGTATTTGAATATTAAGGAAAGAATAGCCAGACTATTGGATGAAGAAACGAGATTCTTGGGTTCTTTTTAGTATAGAATACTATGGGCGTAACAGTAAAATTTCCGCCCACTGCCGATTTTCCGTGAGTTTTTGATTTGTTTTGTACCTTACCTCTATTCAAATAGATCTAAATCTGAAGGATCCATACCAATGACAAGAAAATTCGAAATGTTTCGTTTGCTAGCTGCATCCATTAAAAAAATATGGAATGTTGTGCAAACTTTTATCACTTTTGTGCAAATTTTTACCTCAGTTTCTTAAGTTTTCCAATTTTATTATTAATGAGCTGTTATTCTTACAAGTCCAAAGCTGATGATATTTTTTGAAGGTCATTAAAAAAATCACAATGACTCCGATATTTTAAAGTTTTACGAAGCGCCCCCGAGGAGGTATTTCAGGAAAATAGCGATAAAAATATAATATGTTACGTGAGAACGGGTCGTTTCTACGACTCGTTCTTGATTTCAATAGTTTGGCTGTGGAACGATTTGCCGGGTTTTGTATTTCCTCCTTCCTACGTCTACATCTCTTCTACGTCTCTTCAAGACCAATGTTCACACCTTCCAATTATTAATTATTTTAAAGACATCAGATAAATGAGCTAAAGCAAATAGAGTCCAATTTCCATTTCGATGAACTGGAATAATCCGGCGATACATATTTCGAGCTCCACCTAAGTGTTAAATGGTTTTGAATTGTCATTGTTGGTGATAGTCAACAATCAATAATCAACAGTCAACAGTCAACAGTAGCTACTTGAAATCTTAGTCATATTCATGGTTGGCATTATAATCACATGATGTTTGCATTGCTTTCAATTGACCAAGTGCGTATGTTTAGTTGCCACGGGATATCATTATACCAATATTTGATTAAACACGCATGACCAACAGGATACCTAGTAGCGTTGTAAAGCTGTTTTTAATTGATAATACAGTTGAGATAATATTTAATAATCCATTCAGTTATTTTTATTTATGGGCTTCCGTGGCAAATTTTGGATCAAGTTCAGAGGTCGTGAATTCAAATCATGGCAAGTGCAAACAAACAAAAAATGGAATGATTTCTGGTGAAATATAATATTAAGAACGAATTTTTATGAAGTGGTGATTTTTTAGAAATTTAGAGTCTAATAAAGTCGCTGAATCACTTTGGTTAAAGACCACGATTAAAAATCGAAACGTTGCGTTGGGCGAAATGACTTTTCCTTTGTTTGTTGACAAACATGCCCCATTTCTTATCCATTCTCACCCCTACTAAAATATATAAGCTCACTATCAATAAATTGGGGTTGCCGTAGTCCACTGGCTCCCGTAATTATTAGGTAGGTGCGGTAAAAACAAGTTCGAATAAGATGATAAAAAAAACATCGGGACGGTCGTTTATGGATAAAAACGTTAATATTTTAAACCACGAATATCAATTGTATATGGTAGACAACACGCTGTCAAAGATTTGAAGATTATACATGCACAACGTAGTTTACATCTTCAGAACTATTCATAGAAGCGGTATATCTCGTTACATTAAATAAATGGTCCAGAGTAGACAGAAGTCAACGAGTTTCGCTTCCAATTCCAATAGATAAAAGACACGGCAAATTTATGCAAATTATCGTCATCCGCTCTGACCACTCTGATCAAAAGAGACACGTCTCTCAGTTAAATCATTATTGTAGTTCTCTTGTCTACATTTAGACTCGAGATGACGAGACCACATTTTTAAGCCGACTTCTTCTTTAATGTTCTAGCATAACTAATTGTGACAATTTGGTATAAATTACATTTGGACGTGGACAAGCATTTTGGAAGGTATTTTTAAGGTCTCTGTCTTATATTTCTGTAAGAAAAACTCAACGAAAACAGAAAAACAATGATAATATAATACTTTATAAATTTTACGTAGGTATAGCCTCTAATAAATATTTGCACATCTACAAAATAGTTCGGTAGATAAGCGAATCACGAGGTATAAATAATATGATGTGCACGTGTTACTTTGTTCGGTGAATATATTATTTTGCAAAAGGTTAACTACCTGTAAAAAAAAGTTACATCAACCATAAAGATAAGCACATTCTTAAGTAATCAATAACAGGAATCGTAGTATGAATTATGTATAAATGATACCATCATTTTGAAGTTCTTTGAAAAAAAACTTTTTGTAGGAAAAGTGACAAATCTCCACTATAATAAATACGTGGGAAGGTATAATAGACATTTTAGATTATGAATTCAACGAAAAATAAGTGAATCACACAACACAAATATAAAAGGATATTGTAATTGTAAAATGAAATAATATCAACCTTAGAGACAATTGTAAAGTATATGACGCGTTTTTAAAAATAAGCATACATTTTTATTGTTTCTGGGAAAATAAAAAAAAGCCACATTGCAAATAATATGCCGGAAAAATACTTCAAATTAGGAAAATAAGTGATCTGCGGACAACAACTTAATACATTCATTATGAATGACAGTGTTATTTAAAAAAAATCCAAGTATGTTTTTATGTAAGGTTAGTAAATTATTTGTAATATTGCTATTGTAAAATTACATTAAATTTAAGAAAAACAAACGTATTTGAATCGTTCTTAAGAATTTAATATAATTTGGTATTTACACAGACATGATCAGGAATGTTTGAATCTATTATCATCATGTCGATAACTTCTTTCTAGGAAAACAGAAGTTACCAGAATGTTTAATCATAGCTATAATGTAATAATATGTAGGTACTAGGTATGTAGGTTTCTCTTAGATTGAGTACAATTAAGAGGAAATTCAAAAACGTGAATCACTAAATGCACATATATTTTTGATGCAAAGGTTAATATATTTTTATTTTTGTGAAACCGCACAAGAATCTCAACTGCTCCCAACTCCCAACTTTTAATATTAATTATTATGTATCTACATAATATATACAGACAGTCAGACAGCTGAATACGAAGATCTGGAGCTGCATCCAGTCTGTTTCTGTATTTGTTTTTTGTGTAAGCGTAAGCCGAAAAACCAGTTTCACATCGGTAAGTGGTCACAAACGGTAACAAAACTGTGATAGCCTTCTCGACGACTTCTGGATATTCGTTTTTAAGTCAAATCCAAAACTCATCCAGATTAGTTTTTTCTGAATTAAACTTTTGCTGTAAGGAAGAAGAACACATGATATCAATCAAAGCCTCGTTCTCTGTTGCTGTAAGAGTCGAAGGTGTCATGTGAACTAGGAATGGATTCTGTACCCAGTCAATGTCATGCAGGTTTTTTTCAGGAAAATACTCTTCCAGAGATTTTTCGAGGGCCATCAAATGTTCGTAAATGCATTTTTTAACATCTGAGGTTACTTGCAATTCATTTTTTTCCAGAAACTCGTTTAAAAGAGTAAAACATTGGTACGGTTTCTGCTCAACACATTCTATCCAGAAGACAAGTTTCTTTCTAAGAGAAGAGATTTTGTCGTTTACTGTAAAAGTATTTGTGTTTCTTCCTTGCAATGACTTGCAAATTACATTCAGTTAATCAAATATGTCTGCCAAATACGCCAGTTTCATTAGCCATTGCTCGTCGTGCAATAGTTGAACAAGACCACTCAAAGATGAAGAAAGCGATTCTTTGGAAAAAAAATACCACTAGTTCGTTGCGCAATTCAAACAATCTTGATAATACTTTTCCTTTGGAAAGCCATCTTACTTCCGTGTGAAGAAGAAGTGATTGATGCTGACTTCCTATATCTTCACACACTTTTTTAAAAAGTCTCAATTGGAGCGGACGTGATTTAACGTAATTCACAATTTGTACGGCATGATCGAGAACTTTCTTTACCTCATGTGGTATTTTTTTTACGACAAGGCATGTCGATGTAAAACTCAGTGACTGCTGCTGCGTTAAGGTGCAACATTCTTAATTCTTGTTAAAGTACCTTTTATTTTGCCAGTCAAAGCGGCAGCTCCATCGCTACGTATATCGACACATTTGTTCCAATGAATGTTATGTACATTCATTGGAAAAAATGTGTCGATTCAATTATCAATGACTTTGAAAATTTCTTCTCCAGTGGTGTTGGTCTCCAAAGGAGCACAAATAAACAAATCCTCTTCAATAGATCCCCCGAAGGGGTATCTTACGAAAACAAGCAGTATTGATAGTCCAGCGACATCTGTACTTTCGTCGAGTTGCATTGCAAACATTTCACTACTTTTCAATCTACAAATCATTGCGTGCGCAATCTCCCGTGCGCATTTTTTTTGTTAAATACATACGTTAAATCCGGACGGAACGCGGAACCCTTGTGATGCTTCTACGGAACCCCAGGGTTCCGCGGAACACCTTTTGGGAAACGCTGGTGTATACTATATTGTTTATATGCGTGAGGATGCGTCATATGGTTGTATGTATACATGTGTTGTTATATGTATATAGGTATGTCTGCTGCTATATACACATGTGTGCTTGTATGCACACATATTAAAAATTATATATATAATTATGTACATTTTTACAATCTAATGCTAATTTACTTATTTCTCCTTTCTAATTTCTATCTTCTACTTTTTATTACAATTTTTCCAAAATTTTAGCTTCATCTATAGTTACTTCTTTCATATGTTTACACTAGATTTCATATTTCATACAAAGTAATTACACTCAATTGGTCACCATGAAACAGGCAGCCGCCTAGTATGGTGATTCATTATATCTACTTTATGTAAATTTCGAAACAATGTAACATGTATTAAATAAATAAATAAAAAAATAAAATACAAATAAATATATACATATTTAAATAATAAATGAGAAATTAAATTTAGAGGTTAAATTTCTAAATATTAAAATAAGCAAATATTTAAAAGAATAAAAGACAAAAATAACACACAGACCAAATATTTAAAAGCTGTGACGTACTTGATATACGCCAATTATATGTTAAAACACTACTTAACTACATTTTCGACCAAAAAACAAACCCCAACAAACACAAAATATCACTAATAGACCGGTCAGACAAGCGTACAAAGAAAACATAAAAACTCCGACGGTAAACACTACCTTTGGACAAAGACACCATAAATACCACGCTATTAAAGCATTCAACAGTCTTCCACTTGAAACAAAAATTGAGGAAAATAAAAATAAATTCAAACACAAAATAAAAAAATGGATTAAAGAACAAAAAGACAATATTACCAAAATACTATAACATAAAAGAATGAAACATATACACGCAACACAAAAAAAAATATATAAAACACGCAACACGCACAAACACATATATCATTATAAATGCCGATTTACATTCTCTTTTGATATTTTCCTTTTAGTGTTATAATTATATTTTAATTTTTAATCTTTATTTTTTATTTTAAATTTATCTTTATTTTAATGTTGTTTTTCTTTTATTTTTTTCAAATGTATAAATTCTTAAATTATAAAATGGGGGCCTCAGCACGGGTAAACAACCCAGTGAGGCCAACATTACTAAATTGAAATATGAAATATTGTAAAAAAAATGTATCAATAATAATAATAATAATAATAATAAGCGTTTGAGTGCGTAGGTGAATACGGTTATTTGAACCGCACATTCTGAAATGGTTCCAAATGGCTACAACATCATTATGACGTAGAAAACGCCACGTCAACTTGCCGTTGACGTTTTGGCGGCAAATCGAAAATGTTACATTCTAAGGTTCCTTAGTAAGCGTTCAAAGATGGTTTGAAAGCGTTATGTTATTGCTATTAAGCTTAGTGTACAAGAGAGATGTGTTATAAATTCGGAATGCGGGGGCTTAAATCGTTATAGAAAATTTATTCACCAACATTAAAATAAGTGCCTTCACGATTGTAGTTTTTTTCTTTATTTTTTAACTGAATTTATCCTATTCTAAATAATAACATATTATTTATATTTCATTGGTGGATCAATGTTTTATCTTCTGTTATAATTTTCCAGACAAAAACTAAATTTAACTATGAATAAAAATCATCAGTTTATGTTTGTATTTTTTAGGGTTCATTGTTAATTTCTCCACTATTTTACATTCAACCGTCTCATAATTTTTGTATAATAAATCGTCTCATAAATTTTAAAAATTGGGGATGATCCTTTTTGAATAAAAACTGGTTTTCTTGATACCACTTTACATTTATTTCAAACTATTGAAACAGGTACAATATTTTATAAAGAAACTGTGCGAATAACACTGCTACGATCGCTCTGACTTATGAGCTTGTTTATTATCGAGTTATTGTTGAGAAAAGAACGAAAAAATACATAATGCGAGCCTTTTTAAAGACTTCAAAACCCACTACATGTAAATAAAACACTTGTCATTGTGATTTCTAGCAGTAAAAATGAAACCTGCTATACCGACCAAATTGACACTATTTTCTAAGCAAGGACTCACACCATTTTGGTTAAACGTAGTAACTTCAAATTTCTAGACTACAGATGTCGGTAGCCTGCAAAATTGAACATATTGCCAGGGGGCGGGATTCAAAAATTGCACTAAATTTTTGAATGATAATCTATTTAAAAATAAACTATAAACCAAACAGAATAAACTAAAAATTCTTAATCTAAATATACCACAAAAATACTAACAAAATAATTCAAAATAGCAGAAATTAACAAAATAAAACTCCCTTTTTTATGCCCTACTGGTAAACTTATAAATTTAACTGTAGAAATGCTGTTGAATTACTCTATTAATAAACTAAAAATAACTAGAAAATTATTAATCCTATTAAATAACCAAAAAAAATTCAAAAATGACTAAATTACACACGTCTGCATACTAATTTTTACATATTTAAATAGTTCAATAACACAAATAATATAGTTTACACTGAACACAACACAATTATTGTTCTTTTTTTTTTTTTCTTTCTTCTCAGGTCTTCTGCTTGATCCATCCAAGGTGGAGTCGAGAAGATAAGCATCATAGTGTAATGTACATAATCAATCCTTGGTAAGGTCCGGGACGTCAATTACAGGTTTAGTGTCTGAATCCAGGGGCATCAGACATATCTTTGTGATGGGCCTCACAAAGACTCCTTGAGGTGTTTTTAAGGTAACAACTCGTACTACTCCATCCGCTCCAGGGTGTGTATGCAGAATTCGGGCCATTTTCCATAAAGGTGGAGGTAAATGATCTTCCTTTAAAATCACCAGATCGTCTTTTTGCAGTGCCCGTTGAGTGCTGGTCTGCCATTTAGTTCTCTTTTGTAGTTCCATCAGGTAATCTTGCTTCCATCTAGACCAAAAAGATTGAATTAGCGAACTGATCCTCTGATATTGAGTTAGTCTGTTGTCCGGTATCGCCCGGACGTCTCTCTCAGGAATGATACAGGATTCAGTGCCTATAAGGAAATGGTTTGGGGTAAGAGGTTGGTAATCATGGATGTCGTCGGATAAGGAAGTTAATGGACGGGAGTTCAAACAGGCCTCAATCTGACAAATTAAGGTATATAAGAGTTCAAATGTTAATGAAGAATTGTTAGTGATTCTATATAAATGGAATTTTGCTGATTTTACTGCTGCTTCCCACAAACCTCCCTGATTAGGGGCTCGAGGGGTTATGAACTTCCACTCAATACCTCTGTTCACTAAATAATTTTGAATATTGTCGTTGTTTTCCCTCAAGCTGGTGTACAGCTCTTTGAGTCTGCTGCTAGCTCCTTTAAAATTACTAGCATTGTCGGAAAAGATCTTTTCAGGTTGTCCCCTACGGGATATAAACCTTTTTAAACTGTTCAAAAAAGCATTGCTAGATAAATCCGAAACTAATTCCAAGTGAACGGCCTTGGTTGAGAAGCAAATAAAGATACATAAATACGATTTTGCGAGGGAAGCCTTCCTCAGCGTCCCACTTTTAATTAGAATTGGTCCGGCGTAATCTATTCCGGTGATAGCGAAAGGACGACTCGGCGTAATTCTTTCGGGTGGCAAATTTCCCATGATTTGATGACCGGTTCGGGGACGACATCTAAAACATACAACACATTTATGTAATATCTTTTTAATAGTATTTTTACCAAAGATGGGCCAAAATTTTAATCGTATTTTAGCTAACAAAGCTTGAGGTCCTGCGTGTAGGTTTACATAATGGTAGTGACGTATTATCAATTCAGTTAGCTTATGTTTAGCCGGCAAGATAACTGGGTGTTTTTGTTGGTAAGATAAATGTGTAGCCAAATTCAACCTACCGCCTACATATATTAGACCATCATGTAAGAAGGGATTAAGAGATTTTAAATTACTTTTCTTGTTGACGATGCCATGGTTTTTTAATTCTTTCAATTCCTTTTGAAAGGCGTGTATTTGAGCTGATCTCAATAGACATTTCAAGCCTGATTCCAATTCAGCCACACTTAAATTGTCTGAAATTTTACCCTTAACACTTCTGCAGTTATTGACAAATCGCAATACATACGCAGTAACTCTTTTCAATTTAATAAATGATGAGAATTTTTCAAATATCTCCCATTCTTGAATATCTGTGGATAATAGAATATTTTTGCCTTTGAGTTCAGGAGGGTTTGAACACGAAATATTTGATATAGGCCAAGCGTTGACTCCCTCGGTCAACCAACTTGGTCCATTCCACCATATTGCAGAATTTATCAATTTATCTGTAGTGGTTCCTCTTGAAAGTATATCTGCTGCATTGTCGGCTGATGATACATGTCTCCATAGATCTGGATCACTAAGTTCTTGTATTTCGGCTACTCGGTTTGCAACGAAAGTAGCCCATCTCGTAGGTTGACCTTTCAGCCAGCACAACGTTATCATGGAGTCACACCAATAATGTGTGTCGATCTCCACTATATTTAGCGCATGTTTTATATTTTTTATTAATTTCGCCAGTAGCACAGCACTACAAAGCTCTAACTTGGGCAGGGAAATACACTTCAATGGCGCCACTCTTGATTTGGACGTTATTAAATGTGAATGCCGCTTACCGACATGGTCCACTGACACCATGTAAACGCAGGCTCCGTAAGCTTTCTCAGATGAGTCGCAAAAACCGTGTAGTTGTAGATATGTAGATTGCCTGCAAATAATTTTTCTTGGTATTTTCAACACATTTAGTTGAATTAATTCTTGAAGGTAGGACCTCCAGGGTGCTAATATTTCATTAGGCAATGGATCATCCCACGCTGCTTTAGACTGCCATAACTTCTGCATTATTAATTTGGCTACAACTATAATCGGTCCTAGAAGACCTAATGGATCGAAGGTTGATGCGATGCAAGATAATATCTGTCTTTTACTCTCGGTTCGACTTGATGGTTTCATTATTACATAAGAAAAATAATCAGATTCATTATTCCATATTAATCCTAATATTTTCTCAGTCTTTGGATTGTCAGTAATAATTTTTTCAGAATTGCCTGATTCGGCAATCTTAGCTTGGCCCGACTCGGCTGACAACTCCAAGACATTGGACCTCCATTTCCTCAAAGTCATCCCCGCAGACAAAAAGATGTTGATTAATTGCTCTTTTAACTCTCTACAGGATTCCATGTCATCTCCTCCGGTTAACAAGTCATCCATATAGAAGTCATTTTCTATGACCTGACTAGCTCTAGGAAAATTTATATTGTTATCCATACCAATTTGCCGTAGACTTCTAGTGGCTAAGAAAGAGGAAGGCCCCAGACCATATGTGACTGTCTTCAGACGGTAATGCTTGAGCACCTCCTGCGGCGACTCGCGCCACACTATCTTCTGCAGGTCACGGTCCGCTTCACACACGTTAATCTGGCGGTACATCTTCTCGATGTCAGCCGTCAGTACTACTTGATGTTTCCTGAAATGCAATAGTTGGGTGTATAAGTCCTTTTGTATAACAGGTCCTGTCATCAAGGCGTCATTGAGAGAAATTCCATTTGAAGTTTTGGCGGAGCCGTCAAAAACGACCCTCACTTTAGTAGTAGTGCTTGATTCTTTTGTTACAGCGTGATGAGGTAAAAAATAGGATTCACGATCCCCCTTTGACTGGTCACACACCTCCATATGACCTAATTCCTCATATTCACGCATGAATTGTATATATTGTGTCTTCAATTCGGGATTTGACACAAATTTTCCTTCTAAATTTTTAAATCTTTTTTCAGCAGTGAGCAATGAACTTCCCAGCTGATCAATGCATGCTCGACGCGGTAAACTTACTACGTATCTACCGTCGTCTTGTCTAGTATGAGTACTAGCAAAACTGGCTTCACAAGCCTTTTCTTCATGATTTAGAATCTTAGTGGGATTAATCTCCTCCAATTTCCAAAATTTTTCTATTTGGTGACTTATTTTATTTATAGATAAATTACAACAATCTGATACAGGCCTTTGCTTTGGGTACATGTGGATTGGTCCTGATATGATCCATCCCAGTTGCGTACGTTGAAGTGTTGGTCCCGATTCGAGTTTCAATCTATCGTTGGTTAGGATTTCCCAAAAGCTCTCCGCGCCCAACAGGATGTCGATGGGTGCAGCTATATTGAAGTTCGGGTCAGCTAGCTCCAATCCTCGTGGTAACTTGAAGTCTTTTTTCGCCATTGTCACTTGTGGTAAATTTGTTGTAATCTCCTGTAAAATCAGACATGATATTTCACTTTTATAATCAGTATGAAGCGAATTCATCTCCACTGAAATTCTCTTTTTTATGTGAGTGATGTTATTATGGATCCCAGAAACGGGTTTGTTTATCAATTCACATGGTAAATTTAATTTATTAGCAAATTCTGCTCTCATAAAATTTGACTGGGCCCCTGAATCAATCAGAATGCGGGCTTTAAAAATTTTATTGTTACTACCCACAACTCCTATGTTGGCAGTTGACAATAATATTATTTTTTCTGCTTTATCCGATGCAGAAAAATTCGATACTGAAACCTCGTTATCAGCATCCATATTGGAGGCCTCCCGCAGAGGTACCTCATTGTGTAGTAAGGTGTTGTGATTATCTTTGCCACAACGCCTGCAAGAAAAGGTTGCCTTGCAACTCTGTGCCTGGTGACCCACCTTTAAACATTTAAAACAAGCTTGGATTGATTTCGTAGCATCAATCCTCTCATGTAATTTTAATTTCAGAAATTTTTTACAATAATAAATATGGTGACCTTTCTCGTTACAATAAATGCAGTTGTTAGCCTTTACCGCTAAAAATACTGATGAATCTTTTTTGCAATTATTGTTGCCTATTTGTGTTTTATGTAAGCTAGAAATTTTTTTCTCAGAAGCGTTCATCAGTTCCAATACTTGGGCTCTAGCAGATAAACATTTTAAGAATTCCTTTAACGTCGGTAATTCGTCTTGTAATATATATTGTTCCCAATTTTTTCGGGTAGCTGTGTCTAATTTATTTGATATTATATAAATAACCAATGGATCCCATTGATCTACCTTGACCCCGATATTTTGTAATGCCTTTAAACTAACGTTTGTTTCATCAATTAGATACCTCAATGCTACAGGCTCTTCTTGTTTCATGTCTTTTAATGAAAATAGAGCTTGGATGTGTTTATGAACGGTAGTTCTTAAATTTGCATAACGTTCATTTAATAATTCCCAAGCGGAAATGTAATTTAATTCAGAAATTTCTAGATTAGCAATTATCTTTAATGCGTTTCCCTTTAAAGTTGATTGCAAATAAAAGAATTTTTGTACGTTGCTTAAATTACTATTGCTATGGACTAAAGTCTTGAAGGTTTCGACGAAATTAACCCAATTTTTCTGATCGCCATGAAATTCCCGTAATTGGAGGTTGGGTAGTTTAATTTCCACCTTACTTTGATCGACGGATTCGATCGCGCCTTTGGCCGTTGCCAAAACTGAGAAATATTGGTTTTCGAAAGCTTCTCGTTGACTATAATTTTCAATTTCGTCTGAATCCGGTAGCATTTCAATTTTCTGTTGAACTGCTTCGAATTCATCTAACAATGATTTCACCCGCTCATATCTTAATTTAATTTCATTTACCGACAATGCATTTAAGGAATCCGCGAATCGGGTTAGTTTTCCTTTGATTACGCCGCGTTTGTTTATTAATGACTTCATATTTTCCATTTTTAATTATATTTTGTTAATATCGGTTGACAATTATTTTATTTTAGCAAACACCCGTTTGAAAGAATACCACGACAATCTTGACAATACTATTTGAGAACACTATTCAATAATATTATATTCTTATTTTCAAGTGGGTAGTGATTTTATTTATAATATTGACTCTATTTAAGATTAATTTCGTTTAAATTACATGAGACCTGAATAAACATAAAATGGATGATAGGAAGGAAAGCACTGAATACTTATCTCAGATTTGCGATGTGGTCCACTTTCCTTAATGATTTCCAGTTTCAATCAATTTTGTATCCTTTTGGCTGCTGGTTCTTTGTTTTTTTTTACATACAATCTCCTGATCGTAATCCGGTTGAAGGATCAAATGTTAAAAATTGGGGATGATCCTTTTTGAATAAAAACTGGTTTTCTTGATACCACTTTACATTTATTTCAAACTATTGAAACAGGTACAATATTTTATAAAGAAACTGTGCGAATAACACTGCTACGATCGCTCTGACTTATGAGCTTGTTTATTATCGAGTTATTGTTGAGAAAAGAACGAAAAAATACATAATGCGAGCCTTTTTAAAGACTTCAAAACCCACTACATGTAAATAAAACACTTGTCATTGTGATTTCTAGCAGTAAAAATGAAACCTGCTATACCGACCAAATTGACACTATTTTCTAAGCAAGGACTCACACCATTTTGGTTAAACGTAGTAACTTCAAATTTCTAGACTACAGATGTCGGTAGCCTGCAAAATTGAACAATGTTGATTTCATGTATTTTTGGTTTCTTTTCTGAAACTAATAGTGCATTGTTATGTGCCAATCGAATCTTTCTTGCAAAAATATTCTGGACTAGCCAAATGAAATCATAACAAACCTGTAATCGATTAAAGTTCCGTCATAAATAAATAAATAAGTAACGTTCGTTTTTTTCATGTAATATACCAACCGAAGTTTATCAGTCAATTGACTAATTTGTAAGTTAGAAGATCCGTATCGTGTCATATAATATGTTGACCTTAAGGTGAAGCACTATGTAGTAATGCGTCATGTGTTTTTGGTTTGAAAAGTTGATCGCTTACAAATGTTTTAGATGCTTCAATTAAATACTGCGAGTAAAACACAACTTGGCCTTTAAAGTCTTTTTATAAGCCCAGAATAATATCAGGTTTATAAAAACTGCGATAAAGTTCAAAATCTCCCACTTAATAGCACATTTTCGGTTATGGTTTTATTGTGTAATGTGGAAAATTAATGTCTTTAGAAAATGATGATAAAACATTTAAACGTATGTGCCTCAACTTTGCAAAATAAAATAAAACACACATTTTGGCCATCTTGCATAAATCAGAACAGATGGCTAGTGTTGAGCGGTAAATTAATACTTATCGCCATCTACATAAGGAGTGTTATTGTTAGCGGCCCAATTCCAAAAGTTACACTACGTGGTGTATCGCCTTAAATATGATAGCCAGCATAAAATAAATTATTTTACCACGAATTAAAAAGGAAAATTATTTGAGGAACCAACAAAATATGTACGGATTAATCTGAAGGTCAGTGATCTACAGTTTATGTTATAAACTTAATCGCAACTTATTCATTGCAAGGATAAACCTTTGTTAGATTTTAAACACTTATTTAGTTCCTTTTGTGTTAAGTTATTAACTATGTTTTATTTTGTGCAGCTTTAATAACTTTGTTTTTGTATTTTGAATTAAGTCACAATGATACTACTTCTCAGAATTCTTGCTGATAACTTAAATCCACTTCCTTTTGCTTAATAGAAGAGCAAATCAGTATGTACTTAGTTCTAATTGTAATTACGAGTGTGGTTGCAGGTGGGCTTAGAACGTATGAATTAGGGTATGTATTATCAGTTTTTCTGTAAGCCGGTTAACCATTTGCATTACTCGAAAGTTGAAACATATAGATTCGTATATTTTAACTACCGAAAGGCAGCACGAAAAGTAAAACAAAGTTGGATATATTCTAAAATTACGATGAATGCAAATAGTGGGGTCAGAGAATGTTTGTTTAATTTGTGAAATTCTTAGAATGGCATCATAATTCAAGAAACACCTAAGCAAAGGTTTGTCTTTCCCAACGAACAAGAGCACTATTACCTTGTACACCTGTGGTCTGAACAATTTGGACCAGAAATCATTTTTGGACACCCTTCCCATCAATGGAACTAACTATCAATCCCACATTAGGTATTGTAAGAACTGTAGAAGTTCAGACAAAATATTTAAGGCAATGCACTACGTCGTGTAATATTTTAAATCGAGCCGTTATCAATAACACCCCTTATGTAAATGGCGATAAGGTTTAAATTCCCTCTTAACACCATCCGCCTGTTTTGATTTATGTTAGAAAAAGACATGGCCAAAAAGTGCCATTTATTTTATTTTGTGGATGTTCAGGCATAAATATTATTTTTTTTCCGATCATTTTATAAATAACTTTGTTTGCCACGTTATAAAATAAATTCATAACCGAAAATGGGTTCGTAAGTAGGAGATTTTGAACTTTAAAGCAGTTTTCATAGGCCCTATTTTTTTCTGGGCTTATAAAAAGACTTATCTAAAAAATACTGGATTTTTTCAAAGGTCAAGATGTATTCTACTCGCAGTATTTAATGAAAGCATCTGAAACAATTCTAGGCGACTAAATTTTCAAACCAAAAACAAATGATCTTGCATTACTACGTAGTGCATCGCCTTAAAGTGATTTTTCACAATAACGACACTATAAAAAATATACATTTATTATATTAATTTTTATTAGTCTTTTTTCACTGCCCTAAAAATCACCTTTATAATTAACAATAAATGGAAAAAAATAGTATTGAAATATTTGTACTAAATTTGCACGCCCTGGCACGAACGTAAACGTAACGGGACGCCTTGCCGCCATAGGGTCTGAAAGGCGTATGTGTTCATATGGCCGCGGCCAGTGGCCACTGGGCCAGTCTTGACCTTGCTACAATAACGACAAATTAATTAGCACAGTGGCGCATACATTCATAACTGGTAATTGTCAATTGCAGGTACGTTCACGGCTTGTGTACCTACAAAAAGCAGCCGAACTTGGTAGACATTATAAGTGAATGTATTACTATTTGTTACAATTTCGAAAAATTCAAAAGATATTAATTTTATTTTCATACAACCTCGCTATCGATAGCTGTCCCTAGAGGGACAATAAAACAATTTCGATACGTCATCTAGCTACCCAATCAACGGGAATTCTATTCATCTCAAATTGTATCTTTTTAATAATAACTCTATTCTGATATTCTGAACAACTTTCTCAATTCCATTTCCCAAATCTCAAATGATCGCGTATATGATGTCTTCAATTCTACGAGCTTCGTTAGTTTGCCATTGTCCATTAAGCCAGTTATTTTGGATAACGAATACCATTATTAAAAAAAAGTATGTATATTGACAGTTAACAGAAGATCAGTGACAGCCAAGACCGCACAAGAGTCCCAACTGCTCGGAAACCGTATGGAGCAAGTGAGACTATGGCAACCCTAATTGTGCGATATTGTGAGGCTGTAGGTAGTCAGGAAGGGAAGTATTTGGAGAAGAAGAAAGTGTGAAAACTGGATTTTCAGATCTGGTCACTAAACATGGCTAAAGCCATTTCAAGCAACGTTTCAAGTCTGAATGCTGATCGATAGAAGTTACTGAACGTGTCGCACACATAACATATAGTATTGTGAATCCGCGATTTGCGTATTGCCAGTCAAAAGTCTTACCCCTCGATCACGGAGGCCATCAGGTGTAAAATAAATGTAAATATTAATTATGTATTGCGAATTTTAAATAGGTATGAATCAAATTATAAGTTTTACCTCCGCCTCTGCCAGCGACAAGTACCTACCTACAGAATATTATAATACATAAACGATTGTCCCCCACAAAACAAGCGGCCGCCATTAATGATTAGTAGTGCACGGTGAAGTGGGCCAATGTCAAATAGCCTGATCCGCGGTGAATACTCTGTTGCATGTTGCCTCGGGCGCACAGCGTATGTCACATGAGCTAAAGTTACACTTGCCGCTCATGTGTGCACTGTGCAGTGTGCAGCGATAGGGTTAGCTGGTTGAGATTGATAATGCGCGAGATAGACGATAAAAAATATATGAAGTGTAAAAGATGACGAGAAGCTTTAGCGATGATAAGATATATAAAAGGTAAAATTATGAGACGCTATCACGATTTAAAACCGCCGAAGATTTTCCTGTTTTGTGTTCCAATTTTTCAAGTCACAGGATTTTTTTAATATTTCAATAGTAACATTTATTATAAAAAATAATGTGGATTTTTACAAAGATAACATTAAACAATTAGTTAAAGGTCATAGTATAAATTAAAACACTAAATATTAGATTTTAAGCAGAACAATTTAAGATTGTCGAAATTCAGTAACATTAAGTGAAAAATCTTTTTTCACTTGTATTTAGTAGTTACAATGTTTTTTATTTAATATTTTAATAAAAAATGACATTCAGATTGAAATACAAACATAATGAAACATACACATATTTAAAGACAAAATTAAACAAATTTTCTACCTTTTTTAGATGCAGTTTCGCTTGAACTTCAAAACGTATAATGTTAACTTTTAATGTTATAATAAATCCGCGATGAAAACAGTCGTGTTAGTATAAGTGGTATTAAAACAAAGTCAATAAATGGTATGATTTGAGATTTTCACGGCCAAAAGTATTATATTGATTTGTTTTTGGGGTATTATGCCGTGTTGCGCTACCTCTTTCTTTACACATCTGCCCTGACGATGGACACTGCAATGCTGTCCGAAACGTTGGCTAAAGAAGGAGGTAGCGCAACACGGCATAATACCACAAAAAGCAAATCACTATAAAAGTAATGTTTATGATTTACTAAAAATATTTAAAAATATTATATCAACGTTTTAAATCCTAACATTTTCTTTTTAATTTCTTTTATCACTTACATAATAATGACGAAAAACAAATTTTAGTATTTCTTCGTTTTCAAAAACACCAAAGAAAGCAATGCAGTGGTCGTATACCGAGACAGCCCTATTTATCATAAATAATATAAATGTAACTATGTACTTACATGAGATATGTGTACGAAGGTACAAATGTACTTACTTGTGTTTTAAGACGATAATACGAGTTGAATAGGCAGGATACATACTGATCTACCTTATAAGAATATGATCTTTGCCATTTCCTTGAAAGAATCCAATAAAAAACCTCGGACAGATCACAGCTTCTGCAGGTGTATCTCAGTAAGTCGAATGGGTACAAGTTTGCCTGACTATTATGCATTCAAGTTAAGTACACAATAGATACTGACATTTACATAATACCTTTTACTTGTATGTAAAAACTTAGCCAGCAAGAGACATACGAATATAAAACGAATACAAAAAAAGTATACTGGTGCATAACAAAGACGTTGAATAGTAAACGTGAACTTTAGAAGCAGGTTTGTTATTTTAACGACTTAAACATTATCATGTATTGCAATAGATGATTATAAAGCTGTTTATGCATCTGATAATAGGAAAACATAATTAAACATCAGTGATGGGGCCAAGTATTTTAATATGATATTCAACATTATTTATAATATGCTTATTGTCTATCACTGAATGTTCCTCGTAAATATTACTTGCAAAGTATGTGCTACCGCATAATTTAATTAGAGATCACATAGCCACTAGCCACGCCATCTGTTCCAAGTAATTTTAAATCAACCCGTTAAAAATAAAGTTTTTTACTCTTATACATCTATGTTAATTAAAAGATTTATTGATTTTTTTTTTGGTTTGACTGAGGATTGGACCTTCCTCCACTAAGACTGGAGTCAACCTTAGAATGGGGTACCCCAGTAATGACACATTATCTTATATAAAAAAAATTGTCGAATAAAAAAAAATAAAAATAAAAATAAATAAATAAATAAAAAATTAAAATAAAAAAAATTTAAAATTTAAAAAAAAAACTGCGAAAACTACTGAGCTGAATCCCAATTGGGTAAGACGGACATTTATTTCGTATATTAACTGCTGTATTGTTATCAATTCCCTGTTCAATCCTCCAGTGTGTATGCGTGATTGCCATCAAAAGATGAATTAAAACAGAGTATATCTGCTGAGTTTCAGCTCGATCAGATGCGGACAAGCAAATTAATTACCACTTCATTTATTCAAACGTGAAATTAAAACATATTTCCAAACCGTAAAGAGTATCACTATAAATCAAGAAGTTTAAAAACTCTAGAACGATGAGCTCTTTCATCTTGAAAATCGTATGGTTTTATCTGTCTGGAATTTCTAGTTCAAATCATTATTCACTTTAAGCTTGCAATGCGAGTTAT